>NW_026974841.1:2029678-2309072 GCF_030014295.1 Loxodonta africana
GAGTCTCGCAGGCCAGAATAGGCCTGAATAGAGTCCCGCAGGGAAGGACAGGCCTGAATAGAGGAGCCCCGCACACACTATCAGGCCTGAATAGCGGAGCCCCGCATGCACGAACAGGCCCAAGTAGTGGAGCCCTGCATGCACCAACAGGCCCGAGTAGCGGAGCCCCGCACGCACAATCAGGCCTGAGTAGCGGAGCTCCGCATGCTAGAACAGGACCGAATATCGGAGCTCCGTAAGCACAAAAGGCTGGAATAGAGCAGCCCCGCACGCAACAGGAGACCCCAAAGGAGACTCCCAGAGGCTAGATTAGGTCCGAACGGAGAGTTTTGCAGGTCAGAATTGTCCCGAACGGAGAGTTGCGCAGGTGAGAATAGTCCCGAACGGAGAGTTGCGCAGGCGAGAATAGGCCCAAAGGAAAGTCCCGCAGGCGAGAGAATATGCCCAAATTGAGAATACCGCAGGCCAGCATACGCCTGAACGGAGATTCCCGTAGGCAAGCATAGGCCCAAACAGAGTCCCGCAGGCCAGAATAGGCCCCAACGGAGAGTCCTGCAGGCCACAATAGGCCGGAACAGAGATTCCTGCAGGCAAGCATAGGCCCAAACAGAGTCCCGCAGGCCAGAATAGGCCCGAACGGAGTCCCGCAGGCCAGGGTATGCCCGAACGGAGATTCCCGGAGCAAGGATAGGCCCGAACAGAGTCCCGCGGGCAAGAATAGGCCCGAGTAGAGCAGCCATGCAGGCAAGATGAGGCACGAACAGAGTCCCGCTGGCAAGAGTAGCCCTGAACGGAGAACCCTCAGGCAAGAATAGGCTCAAAAGGAGAGTCCCGCAGACAAGAATAGGCCCGAACAGAATCCCAGAGGCAAGAATAGAGGAGCCCCGTAGGCAAGAGTAGGCCCGACTAAAGTCCCGCTCCAGAGAATAGGCCCGAACGGAGAGTCCCGTAGATGAAAAAGGCCTGAACAGAGAGCCCCGCAGGCAGGCATGGGCCCGAACAGAGTCCCACAGGCCAGAATAGTCCCGAACAGAGATTCCCGGAGCAAGAATAGTCCCGAACAGAGATTCCCGGAGCAAGAATAGCCCCGAACAGAATTCCGCAGGCCAGAATAGACCAGAACGGGGATTTCCGAAAGCAACCAAAGGCCCGAACAGAGTCCCGCAGGCCAGCATACGCCTGAACGGAGATTGCCGAAGGGAAGCCTAGGCCCCAACGAAGAGTCCCGCAGGCCAGAATAGGCCCGCACGGAGATTGTCGGAGGCAAGAATAGGCCCCAATAGAGTCCCACAGGCAAAAATAGGCCCGAGTAGAGGAGCCGTGCAGGCAAGAAGAGGCCCGAACAGAGTCCCGCAGGCAAGGATACGCCCAAATGGAGAGTCCCGCAGGCAAGAATAGGCCCGAACGGAGAGACCCGCAGGCCAGCATACGCCTGAACGGAGATTCCCGCAGGCAAGCATAGGCCCAAACAGAGTCCTGCAGGCCAGAATAGGCCCGAACGGAGAGTCCTGCAGGCCAGAATAGGCCAGAATAGAGATTCCTGCAGGCAAGCATAGGCTCCAACAGAGTCCCGCAAGCCAGGGTACGCCCGAACGGAGATTCCCGGAGCAAGAATAGGCCCGAAAAGAGTCCCGCAGGCCAGAATAGGCCCGAACGGAGAGTCCCGCAGGCCAGAGTAGGGCGGAACAGAGATTCCTGCAGGCAAGCATAGGCCCGAACAGAGTCCCGCAGGCCCGAACAGGCCAGAACGGAGATTCCCGGAGGCAAGAATAGGCAAGAATAGAGGAGCCCCGGAGGCAAGAATAGGCCCGAGTAAAGTCCCGCTCCAGAGAATAGGCCCGAACGGAGAGTCCCGCAGGCCAACATAGGCCCGAACGGTCATTCCCGCAGGCAAGCATAGGCCCGAACAGAGTCCAGCAGGCCAGCATAGGCCCGAACGGAGATTCCCGGACCAAGAATAGACCCGAACGGTGTCCCGAAGGCAAAATGAGGCCCGAGTAGAGGAGCCGTGCAGGCAAGAAGACGCCCGAACACTGTCCGGCAAGCAAGAATAAGCCCAAACGCAGAATCCTGCAGGCAAGAACGGGCCTGAGCAGAGTCCCACTGGCAAGAATAAGCACGAATAGAAGAGGCCCCTAGGCAAGAATAGGCCCGAGTAGAGTCCCGCTCCCAAGATTAGGCCTGAACGGAGAGTCCCGCAGGCCAGAAACGACCAAACAGAGGGTCCCGCGGGCGAGAATAGGCCCGAAGAGATGTCCTGCAGGCGAGAATACGCCCAAACTGAGAATCCCACAGGTCAGCATAACCCTGAAAGTGGATTCCTGCAGGCAAGCATACGCCCGAACAGAGTCCCACAAGCCAGAATAGGACCGAACGGAGTTTTCTGGGGGCAACAATAGGCCTGGACAGAGTCCCGCAGGCAAAAATAGGCCCGAGTAGAGGGGCTGTGCAGGCAAGAAGAGGCCCGAACAGAGTCCTGCAGGCAAGAATAGGCCCAAACGAAGAGCCCCGCTGGCAAGAAGAGACCCGAACAGAGTCCCGAAGGCCAGAAAGGCCCGAACGGAGAGTTCCCCAGGTGAGAATAGGCCCGAACGGAGAGTCCCGCAGGCCACAATAGGCCCGAATAGAGGAGCCCTTAGGCAAAAATAGGCCCGAATAGAGACCCGCTCACAAGAATAGGCCCGAACGGAGAGTCCCGCAGGCCAGAAAAGCCCGAACAGAGGGTCTCGAAGGCGAGAATGGGCCCGAACGAGGGTCCCGCAGACCACGATAGGAGCGATCGGAGAGTCTCGCAGGCCAGAATAGGCCCGAATAGAGTCCCGCAGGGAAGGACAGGCCTGAATAGAGGAGCCCCGCACACACTATCAGGCCTGAATAGCGGAGCCCCGCATGCACGAACAGGCCCAAGTAGTGGAGCCCTGCATGCACCAACAGGCCCGAGTAGCGGAGCCCCGCACGCACAATCAGGCCTGAGTAGCGGAGCTCCGCATGCTAGAACAGGACCGAATATCGGAGCTCCGTAAGCACAAAAGGCTGGAATAGAGCAGCCCCGCACGCAACAGGAGACCCCAAAGGAGACTCCCAGAGGCTAGATTAGGTCCGAACGGAGAGTTTTGCAGGTCAGAATTGTCCCGAACGGAGAGTTGCGCAGGTGAGAATAGTCCCGAACGGAGAGTTGCGCAGGCGAGAATAGGCCCAAAGGAAAGTCCCGCAGGCGAGAGAATATGCCCAAATTGAGAATACCGCAGGCCAGCATACGCCTGAACGGAGATTCCCGTAGGCAAGCATAGGCCCAAACAGAGTCCCGCAGGCCAGAATAGGCCCCAACGGAGAGTCCTGCAGGCCACAATAGGCCGGAACAGAGATTCCTGCAGGCAAGCATAGGCCCAAACAGAGTCCCGCAGGCCAGAATAGGCCCGAACGGAGTCCCGCAGGCCAGGGAATGCCCGAACGGAGATTCCCGGAGCAAGGATAGGCCCGAACAGAGTCCCGCAGGCAAGAATAGGCCCGAGTAGAGCAGCCATGCAGGCAAGATGAGGCACGAACAGAGTCCCGCTGGCAAGAGTAGCCCTGAACGGAGAACCCTCAGGCAAGAATAGGCTCAAAAGGAGAGTCCCGCAGACAAGAATAGGCCCGAACAGAATCCCAGAGGCAAGAATAGAGGAGCCCCGTAGGCAAGAGTAGGCCCGACTAAAGTCCCGCTCCAGAGAATAGGCCCGAACGGAGAGTCCCGTAGATGAAAAAGGCCTGAACAGAGAGCCCCGCAGGCAGGCATGGGCCCGAACAGAGTCCCACAGGCCAGAATAGTCCCGAACAGAGATTCCCGGAGCAAGAATAGTCCCGAACAGAGATTCCCGGAGCAAGAATAGCCCCGAACAGAATTCCGCAGGCCAGAATAGACCAGAACGGGGATTTCCGAAAGCAACCAAAGGCCCGAACAGAGTCCCGCAGGCCAGCATACGCCTGAACGGAGATTGCCGAAGGGAAGCCTAGGCCCCAACGAAGAGTCCCGCAGGCCAGAATAGGCCCGAACGGAGATTGTCGGAGGCAAGAATAGGCCCCAATAGAGTCCCACAGGCAAAAATAGGCCCGAGTAGAGGAGCCGTGCAGGCAAGAAGAGGCCCGAACAGAGTCCCGCAGGCAAGGATACGCCCAAATGGAGAGTCCCGCAGGCAAGAATAGGCCCGAACGGAGAGACCCGCAGGCCAGCATACGCCTGAACGGAGATTCCCGCAGGCAAGCATAGGCCCAAACAGAGTCCTGCAGGCCAGAATAGGCCCGAACGGAGAGTCCTGCAGGCCAGAATAGGCCAGAATAGAGATTCCTGCAGGCAAGCATAGGCTCCAACAGAGTCCCGCAAGCCAGGGTACGCCCGAACGGAGATTCCCGGAGCAAGAATAGGCCCGAAAAGAGTCCCGCAGGCCAGAATAGGCCCGAACGGAGAGTCCCGCAGGCCAGAGTAGGGCGGAACAGAGATTCCTGCAGGCAAGCATAGGCCCGAACAGAGTCCCGCAGGCCCGAACAGGCCAGAACGGAGATTCCCGGAGGCAAGAATAGGCAAGAATAGAGGAGCCCCGGAGGCAAGAATAGGCCCGAGTAAAGTCCCGCTCCAGAGAATAGGCCCGAACGGAGAGTCCCGCAGGCCAACATAGGCCCGAACGGTCATTCCCGCAGGCAAGCATAGGCCCGAACAGAGTCCAGCAGGCCAGCATAGGCCCGAACGGAGATTCCCGGACCAAGAATAGACCCGAACGGTGTCCCGAAGGCAAAATGAGGCCCGAGTAGAGGAGCCGTGCAGGCAAGAAGACGCCCGAACACTGTCCGGCAAGCAAGAATAAGCCCAAACGCAGAATCCTGCAGGCAAGAACGGGCCTGAGCAGAGTCCCACTGGCAAGAATAAGCACGAATAGAAGAGGCCCCTAGGCAAGAATAGGCCCGAGTAGAGTCCCGCTCCCAAGATTAGGCCTGAACGGAGAGTCCCGCAGGCCAGAAACGACCAAACAGAGGGTCCCGCGGCCGAGAATAGGCCCGAAGAGATGTCCTGCAGGCGAGAATACGCCCAAACTGAGAATCCCACAGGTCAGCATAACCCTGAAAGTGGATTCCTGCAGGCAAGCATACGCCCGAACAGAGTCCCACAAGCCAGAATAGGACCGAACGGAGTTTTCTGGGGGCAACAATAGGCCTGGACAGAGTCCCGCAGGCAAAAATAGGCCCGAGTAGAGGGGCTGTGCAGGCAAGAAGAGGCCCGAACAGAGTCCTGCAGGCAAGAATAGGCCCAAACGAAGAGCCCCGCTGGCAAGAAGAGACCCGAACAGAGTCCCGAAGGCCAGAAAGGCCCGAACGGAGAGTTCCCCAGGTGAGAATAGGCCCGAACGGAGAGTCCCGCAGGCCAGAATAGGCCCGAATAGAGGAGCCCTTAGGCAAAAATAGGCCCGAATAGAGACCCGCTCACAAGAATAGGCCCGAACGGAGAGTCCCGCAGGCCAGAAAAGCCCGAACAGAGGGTCTCGAAGGCGAGAATGGGCCCGAACGAGGGTCCCGCAGACCACGATAGGAGCGAACGGAGAGTCTCGCAGGCCAGAATAGGCCCGAATAGAGTCCCGCAGGGAAGGACAGGCCTGAATAGAGGAGCCCCGCACACACTATCAGGCCTGAATAGCGGAGCCCCGCATGCACGAACAGGCCCAAGTAGTGGAGCCCTGCATGCACCAACAGGCCCGAGTAGCGGAGCCCCGCACGCACAATCAGGCCTGAGTAGCGGAGCTCCGCATGCTAGAACAGGACCGAATATCGGAGCTCCGTAAGCACAAAAGGCTGGAATAGAGCAGCCCCGCACACAACAGGAGACCCCAAAGGAGACTCCCAGAGGCTAGATTAGGTCCGAACGGAGAGTTTTGCAGGTCAGAATTGTCCCGAACGGAGAGTTGCGCAGGTGAGAATAGTCCCGAACGGAGAGTTGCGCAGGCGAGAATAGGCCCAAAGGAAAGTCCCGCAGGCGAGAGAATATGCCCAAATTGAGAATACCGCAGGCCAGCATACGCCTGAACGGAGATTCCCGTAGGCAAGCATAGGCCCAAACAGAGTCCCGCAGGCCAGAATAGGCCCCAACGGAGAGTCCTGCAGGCCACAATAGGCCGGAACAGAGATTCCTGCAGGCAAGCATAGGCCCAAACAGAGTCCCGCAGGCCAGAATAGGCCCCAACGGAGAGTCCTGCAGGCCACAATAGGCCGGAACAGAGATTCCTGCAGGCAAGCATAGGCCCAAACAGAGTCCCGCAGGCCAGAATAGGCCCGAACGGAGTCCCGCAGGCCAGGGTATGCCCGAACGGAGATTCCCGGAGCAAGGATAGGCCCGAACAGAGTCCCGCGGGCAAGAATAGGCCCGAGTAGAGCAGCCATGCAGGCAAGATGAGGCACGAACAGAGTCCCGCTGGCAAGAGTAGCCCTGAACGGAGAACCCTCAGGCAAGAATAGGCTCAAAAGGAGAGTCCCGCAGACAAGAATAGGCCCGAACAGAATCCCAGAGGCAAGAATAGAGGAGCCCCGTAGGCAAGAGTAGGCCCGACTAAAGTCCCGCTCCAGAGAATAGGCCCGAACGGAGAGTCCCGTAGATGAAAAAGGCCTGAACAGAGAGCCCCGCAGGCAGGCATGGGCCCGAACAGAGTCCCACAGGCCAGAATAGTCCCGAACAGAGATTCCCGGAGCAAGAATAGTCCCGAACAGAGATTCCCGGAGCAAGAATAGCCCCGAACAGAATTCCGCAGGCCAGAATAGACCAGAACGGGGATTTCCGAAAGCAACCAAAGGCCCGAACAGAGTCCCGCAGGCCAGCATACGCCTGAACGGAGATTGCCGAAGGGAAGCCTAGGCCCCAACGAAGAGTCCCGCAGGCCAGAATAGGCCCGCACGGAGATTGTCGGAGGCAAGAATAGGCCCCAATAGAGTCCCACAGGCAAAAATAGGCCCGAGTAGAGGAGCCGTGCAGGCAAGAAGAGGCCCGAACAGAGTCCCGCAGGCAAGGATACGCCCAAATGGAGAGTCCCGCAGGCAAGAATAGGCCCGAACGGAGAGACCCGCAGGCCAGCATACGCCTGAACGGAGATTCCCGCAGGCAAGCATAGGCCCAAACAGAGTCCTGCAGGCCAGAATAGGCCCGAACGGAGAGTCCTGCAGGCCAGAATAGGCCAGAATAGAGATTCCTGCAGGCAAGCATAGGCTCCAACAGAGTCCCGCAAGCCAGGGTACGCCCGAACGGAGATTCCCGGAGCAAGAATAGGCCCGAAAAGAGTCCCGCAGGCCAGAATAGGCCCGAACGGAGAGTCCCGCAGGCCAGAGTAGGGTGGAACAGAGATTCCTGCAGGCAAGCATAGGCCCGAACAGAGTCCCGCAGGCCCGAACAGGCCAGAACGGAGATTCCCGGAGGCAAGAATAGGCAAGAATAGAGGAGCCCCGGAGGCAAGAATAGGCCCGAGTAAAGTCCCGCTCCAGAGAATAGGCCCGAACGGAGAGTCCCGCAGGCCAACATAGGCCCGAACGGTCATTCCCGCAGGCAAGCATAGGCCCGAACAGAGTCCAGCAGGCCAGCATAGGCCCGAACGGAGATTCCCGGACCAAGAATAGACCCGAACGGTGTCCCGAAGGCAAAATGAGGCCCGAGTAGAGGAGCCGTGCAGGCAAGAAGACGCCCGAACACTGTCCGGCAAGCAAGAATAAGCCCAAACGCAGAATCCTGCAGGCAAGAACGGGCCTGAGCAGAGTCCCACTGGCAAGAATAAGCACGAATAGAAGAGGCCCCTAGGCAAGAATAGGCCCGAGTAGAGTCCCGCTCCCAAGATTAGGCCTGAACGGAGAGTCCCGCAGGCCAGAAACGACCGAACAGAGGGTCCCGCGGGCGAGAATAGGCCCGAAGAGATGTCCTGCAGGCGAGAATACGCCCAAACTGAGAATCCCACAGGTCAGCATAACCCTGAAAGTGGATTCCTGCAGGCAAGCATACGCCCGAACAGAGTCCCACAAGCCAGAATAGGACCGAACGGAGTTTTCTGGGGGCAACAATAGGCCTGGACAGAGTCCCGCAGGCAAAAATAGGCCCGAGTAGAGGGGCTGTGCAGGCAAGAAGAGGCCCGAACAGAGTCCTGCAGGCAAGAATAGGCCCAAACGAAGAGCCCCGCTGGCAAGAAGAGACCCGAACAGAGTCCCGAAGGCCAGAAAGGCCCGAACGGAGAGTTCCCCAGGTGAGAATAGGCCCGAACGGAGAGTCCCGCAGGCCAGAATAGGCCCGAATAGAGGAGCCCTTAGGCAAAAATAGGCCCGAATAGAGACCCGCTCACAAGAATAGGCCCGAACGGAGAGTCCCGCAGGCCAGAAAAGCCCGAACAGAGGGTCTCGAAGGCGAGAATGGGCCCGAACGAGGGTCCCGCAGACCACGATAGGAGCGAACGGAGAGTCTCGCAGGCCAGAATAGGCCCGAATAGAGTCCCGCAGGGAAGGACAGGCCTGAATAGAGGAGCCCCGCACACACTATCAGGCCTGAATAGCGGAGCCCCGCATGCACGAACAGGCCCAAGTAGTGGAGCCCTGCATGCACCAACAGGCCCGAGTAGCGGAGCCCCGCACGCACAATCAGGCCTGAGTAGCGGAGCTCCGCATGCTAGAACAGGACCGAATATCGGAGCTCCGTAAGCACAAAAGGCTGGAATAGAGCAGCCCCGCACACAACAGGAGACCCCAAAGGAGACTCCCAGAGGCTAGATTAGGTCCGAACGGAGAGTTTTGCAGGTCAGAATTGTCCCGAACGGAGAGTTGCGCAGGTGAGAATAGTCCCGAACGGAGAGTTGCGCAGGCGAGAATAGGCCCAAAGGAAAGTCCCGCAGGCGAGAGAATATGCCCAAATTGAGAATACCGCAGGCCAGCATACGCCTGAACGGAGATTCCCGTAGGCAAGCATAGGCCCAAACAGAGTCCCGCAGGCCAGAATAGGCCCCAACGGAGAGTCCTGCAGGCCACAATAGGCCGGAACAGAGATTCCTGCAGGCAAGCATAGGCCCAAACAGAGTCCCGCAGGCCAGAATAGGCCCGAACGGAGTCCCGCAGGCCAGGGTATGCCCGAACGGAGATTCCCGGAGCAAGGATAGGCCCGAACAGAGTCCCGCGGGCAAGAATAGGCCCGAGTAGAGCAGCCATGCAGGCAAGATGAGGCACGAACAGAGTCCCGCTGGCAAGAGTAGCCCTGAACGGAGAACCCTCAGGCAAGAATAGGCTCAAAAGGAGAGTCCCGCAGACAAGAATAGGCCCGAACAGAATCCCAGAGGCAAGAATAGAGGAGCCCCGTAGGCAAGAGTAGGCCCGACTAAAGTCCCGCTCCAGAGAATAGGCCCGAACGGAGAGTCCCGTAGATGAAAAAGGCCTGAACAGAGAGCCCCGCAGGCAGGCATGGGCCCGAACAGAGTCCCACAGGCCAGAATAGTCCCGAACAGAGATTCCCGGAGCAAGAATAGTCCCGAACAGAGATTCCCGGAGCAAGAATAGCCCCGAACAGAATTCCGCAGGCCAGAATAGACCAGAACGGGGATTTCCGAAAGCAACCAAAGGCCCGAACAGAGTCCCGCAGGCCAGCATACGCCTGAACGGAGATTGCCGAAGGGAAGCCTAGGCCCCAACGAAGAGTCCCGCAGGCCAGAATAGGCCCGCACGGAGATTGTCGGAGGCAAGAATAGGCCCCAATAGAGTCCCACAGGCAAAAATAGGCCCGAGTAGAGGAGCCGTGCAGGCAAGAAGAGGCCCGAACAGAGTCCCGCAGGCAAGGATACGCCCAAATGGAGAGTCCCGCAGGCAAGAATAGGCCCGAACGGAGAGACCCGCAGGCCAGCATACGCCTGAACGGAGATTCCCGCAGGCAAGCATAGGCCCAAACAGAGTCCTGCAGGCCAGAATAGGCCCGAACGGAGAGTCCTGCAGGCCAGAATAGGCCAGAATAGAGATTCCTGCAGGCAAGCATAGGCTCCAACAGAGTCCCGCAAGCCAGGGTACGCCCGAACGGAGATTCCCGGAGCAAGAATAGGCCCGAAAAGAGTCCCGCAGGCCAGAATAGGCCCGAACGGAGAGTCCCGCAGGCCAGAGTAGGGTGGAACAGAGATTCCTGCAGGCAAGCATAGGCCCGAACAGAGTCCCGCAGGCCCGAACAGGCCAGAACGGAGATTCCCGGAGGCAAGAATAGGCAAGAATAGAGGAGCCCCGGAGGCAAGAATAGGCCCGAGTAAAGTCCCGCTCCAGAGAATAGGCCCGAACGGAGAGTCCCGCAGGCCAACATAGGCCCGAACGGTCATTCCCGCAGGCAAGCATAGGCCCGAACAGAGTCCAGCAGGCCAGCATAGGCCCGAACGGAGATTCCCGGACCAAGAATAGACCCGAACGGTGTCCCGAAGGCAAAATGAGGCCCGAGTAGAGGAGCCGTGCAGGCAAGAAGACGCCCGAACACTGTCCGGCAAGCAAGAATAAGCCCAAACGCAGAATCCTGCAGGCAAGAACGGGCCTGAGCAGAGTCCCACTGGCAAGAATAAGCACGAATAGAAGAGGCCCCTAGGCAAGAATAGGCCCGAGTAGAGTCCCGCTCCCAAGATTAGGCCTGAACGGAGAGTCCCGCAGGCCAGAAACGACCGAACAGAGGGTCCCGCGGCCGAGAATAGGCCCGAAGAGATGTCCTGCAGGCGAGAATACGCCCAAACTGAGAATCCCACAGGTCAGCATAACCCTGAAAGTGGATTCCTGCAGGCAAGCATACGCCCGAACAGAGTCCCACAAGCCAGAATAGGACCGAACGGAGTTTTCTGGGGGCAACAATAGGCCTGGACAGAGTCCCGCAGGCAAAAATAGGCCCGAGTAGAGGGGCTGTGCAGGCAAGAAGAGGCCCGAACAGAGTCCTGCAGGCAAGAATAGGCCCAAACGAAGAGCCCCGCTGGCAAGAAGAGACCCGAACAGAGTCCCGAAGGCCAGAAAGGCCCGAACGGAGAGTTCCCCAGGTGAGAATAGGCCCGAACGGAGAGTCCCGCAGGCCAGAATAGGCCCGAATAGAGGAGCCCTTAGGCAAAAATAGGCCCGAATAGAGACCCGCTCACAAGAATAGGCCCGAACGGAGAGTCCCGCAGGCCAGAAAAGCCCGAACAGAGGGTCTCGAAGGCGAGAATGGGCCCGAACGAGGGTCCCGCAGACCACGATAGGAGCGAACGGAGAGTCTCGCAGGCCAGAATAGGCCCGAATAGAGTCCCGCAGGGAAGGACAGGCCTGAATAGAGGAGCCCCGCACACACTATCAGGCCTGAATAGCGGAGCCCCGCATGCACGAACAGGCCCAAGTAGTGGAGCCCTGCATGCACCAACAGGCCCGAGTAGCGGAGCCCCGCACGCACAATCAGGCCTGAGTAGCGGAGCTCCGCATGCTAGAACAGGACCGAATATCGGAGCTCCGTAAGCACAAAAGGCTGGAATAGAGCAGCCCCGCACACAACAGGAGACCCCAAAGGAGACTCCCAGAGGCTAGATTAGGTCCGAACGGAGAGTTTTGCAGGTCAGAATTGTCCCGAACGGAGAGTTGCGCAGGTGAGAATAGTCCCGAACGGAGAGTTGCGCAGGCGAGAATAGGCCCAAAGGAAAGTCCCGCAGGCGAGAGAATATGCCCAAATTGAGAATACCGCAGGCCAGCATACGCCTGAACGGAGATTCCCGTAGGCAAGCATAGGCCCAAACAGAGTCCCGCAGGCCAGAATAGGCCCCAACGGAGAGTCCTGCAGGCCACAATAGGCCGGAACAGAGATTCCTGCAGGCAAGCATAGGCCCAAACAGAGTCCCGCAGGCCAGAATAGGCCCGAACGGAGTCCCGCAGGCCAGGGTATGCCCGAACGGAGATTCCCGGAGCAAGGATAGGCCCGAACAGAGTCCCGCGGGCAAGAATAGGCCCGAGTAGAGCAGCCATGCAGGCAAGATGAGGCACGAACAGAGTCCCGCTGGCAAGAGTAGCCCTGAACGGAGAACCCTCAGGCAAGAATAGGCTCAAAAGGAGAGTCCCGCAGACAAGAATAGGCCCGAACAGAATCCCAGAGGCAAGAATAGAGGAGCCCCGTAGGCAAGAGTAGGCCCGACTAAAGTCCCGCTCCAGAGAATAGGCCCGAACGGAGAGTCCCGTAGATGAAAAAGGCCTGAACAGAGAGCCCCGCAGGCAGGCATGGGCCCGAACAGAGTCCCACAGGCCAGAATAGTCCCGAACAGAGATTCCCGGAGCAAGAATAGTCCCGAACAGAGATTCCCGGAGCAAGAATAGCCCCGAACAGAATTCCGCAGGCCAGAATAGACCAGAACGGGGATTTCCGAAAGCAACCAAAGGCCCGAACAGAGTCCCGCAGGCCAGCATACGCCTGAACGGAGATTGCCGAAGGGAAGCCTAGGCCCCAACGAAGAGTCCCGCAGGCCAGAATAGGCCCGCACGGAGATTGTCGGAGGCAAGAATAGGCCCCAATAGAGTCCCACAGGCAAAAATAGGCCCGAGTAGAGGAGCCGTGCAGGCAAGAAGAGGCCCGAACAGAGTCCCGCAGGCAAGGATACGCCCAAATGGAGAGTCCCGCAGGCAAGAATAGGCCCGAACGGAGAGACCCGCAGGCCAGCATACGCCTGAACGGAGATTCCCGCAGGCAAGCATAGGCCCAAACAGAGTCCTGCAGGCCAGAATAGGCCCGAACGGAGAGTCCTGCAGGCCAGAATAGGCCAGAATAGAGATTCCTGCAGGCAAGCATAGGCTCCAACAGAGTCCCGCAAGCCAGGGTACGCCCGAACGGAGATTCCCGGAGCAAGAATAGGCCCGAAAAGAGTCCCGCAGGCCAGAATAGGCCCGAACGGAGAGTCCCGCAGGCCAGAGTAGGGCGGAACAGAGATTCCTGCAGGCAAGCATAGGCCCGAACAGAGTCCCGCAGGCCCGAACAGGCCAGAACGGAGATTCCCGGAGGCAAGAATAGGCAAGAATAGAGGAGCCCCGGAGGCAAGAATAGGCCCGAGTAAAGTCCCGCTCCAGAGAATAGGCCCGAACGGAGAGTCCCGCAGGCCAACATAGGCCCGAACGGTCATTCCCGCAGGCAAGCATAGGCCCGAACAGAGTCCAGCAGGCCAGCATAGGCCCGAACGGAGATTCCCGGACCAAGAATAGACCCGAACGGTGTCCCGAAGGCAAAATGAGGCCCGAGTAGAGGAGCCGTGCAGGCAAGAAGACGCCCGAACACTGTCCGGCAAGCAAGAATAAGCCCAAACGCAGAATCCTGCAGGCAAGAACGGGCCTGAGCAGAGTCCCACTGGCAAGAATAAGCACGAATAGAAGAGGCCCCTAGGCAAGAATAGGCCCGAGTAGAGTCCCGCTCCCAAGATTAGGCCTGAACGGAGAGTCCCGCAGGCCAGAAACGACCAAACAGAGGGTCCCGCGGGCGAGAATAGGCCCGAAGAGATGTCCTGCAGGCGAGAATACGCCCAAACTGAGAATCCCACAGGTCAGCATAACCCTGAAAGTGGATTCCTGCAGGCAAGCATACGCCCGAACAGAGTCCCACAAGCCAGAATAGGACCGAACGGAGTTTTCTGGGGGCAACAATAGGCCTGGACAGAGTCCCGCAGGCAAAAATAGGCCCGAGTAGAGGGGCTGTGCAGGCAAGAAGAGGCCCGAACAGAGTCCTGCAGGCAAGAATAGGCCCAAACGAAGAGCCCCGCTGGCAAGAAGAGACCCGAACAGAGTCCCGAAGGCCAGAAAGGCCCGAACGGAGAGTTCCCCAGGTGAGAATAGGCCCGAACGGAGAGTCCCGCAGGCCAGAATAGGCCCGAATAGAGGAGCCCTTAGGCAAAAATAGGCCCGAATAGAGACCCGCTCACAAGAATAGGCCCGAACGGAGAGTCCCGCAGGCCAGAAAAGCCCGAACAGAGGGTCTCGAAGGCGAGAATGGGCCCGAACGAGGGTCCCGCAGACCACGATAGGAGCGAACGGAGAGTCTCGCAGGCCAGAATAGGCCCGAATAGAGTCCCGCAGGGAAGGACAGGCCTGAATAGAGGAGCCCCGCACACACTATCAGGCCTGAATAGCGGAGCCCCGCATGCACGAACAGGCCCAAGTAGTGGAGCCCTGCATGCACCAACAGGCCCGAGTAGCGGAGCCCCGCACGCACAATCAGGCCTGAGTAGCGGAGCTCCGCATGCTAGAACAGGACCGAATATCGGAGCTCCGTAAGCACAAAAGGCTGGAATAGAGCAGCCCCGCACACAACAGGAGACCCCAAAGGAGACTCCCAGAGGCTAGATTAGGTCCGAACGGAGAGTTTTGCAGGTCAGAATTGTCCCGAACGGAGAGTTGCGCAGGTGAGAATAGTCCCGAACGGAGAGTTGCGCAGGCGAGAATAGGCCCAAAGGAAAGTCCCGCAGGCGAGAGAATATGCCCAAATTGAGAATACCGCAGGCCAGCATACGCCTGAACGGAGATTCCCGTAGGCAAGCATAGGCCCAAACAGAGTCCCGCAGGCCAGAATAGGCCCCAACGGAGAGTCCTGCAGGCCACAATAGGCCGGAACAGAGATTCCTGCAGGCAAGCATAGGCCCAAACAGAGTCCCGCAGGCCAGAATAGGCCCCAACGGAGAGTCCTGCAGGCCACAATAGGCCGGAACAGAGATTCCTGCAGGCAAGCATAGGCCCAAACAGAGTCCCGCAGGCCAGAATAGGCCCGAACGGAGTCCCGCAGGCCAGGGTATGCCCGAACGGAGATTCCCGGAGCAAGGATAGGCCCGAACAGAGTCCCGCGGGCAAGAATAGGCCCGAGTAGAGCAGCCATGCAGGCAAGATGAGGCACGAACAGAGTCCCGCTGGCAAGAGTAGCCCTGAACGGAGAACCCTCAGGCAAGAATAGGCTCAAAAGGAGAGTCCCGCAGACAAGAATAGGCCCGAACAGAATCCCAGAGGCAAGAATAGAGGAGCCCCGTAGGCAAGAGTAGGCCCGACTAAAGTCCCGCTCCAGAGAATAGGCCCGAACGGAGAGTCCCGTAGATGAAAAAGGCCTGAACAGAGAGCCCCGCAGGCAGGCATGGGCCCGAACAGAGTCCCACAGGCCAGAATAGTCCCGAACAGAGATTCCCGGAGCAAGAATAGTCCCGAACAGAGATTCCCGGAGCAAGAATAGTCCCGAACAGAGATTCCCGGAGCAAGAATAGCCCCGAACAGAATTCCGCAGGCCAGAATAGACCAGAACGGGGATTTCCGAAAGCAACCAAAGGCCCGAACAGAGTCCCGCAGGCCAGCATACGCCTGAACGGAGATTGCCGAAGGGAAGCCTAGGCCCCAACGAAGAGTCCCGCAGGCCAGAATAGGCCCGAACGGAGATTGTCGGAGGCAAGAATAGGCCCCAATAGAGTCCCACAGGCAAAAATAGGCCCGAGTAGAGGAGCCGTGCAGGCAAGAAGAGGCCCGAACAGAGTCCCGCAGGCAAGGATACGCCCAAATGGAGAGTCCCGCAGGCAAGAATAGGCCCGAACGGAGAGACCCGCAGGCCAGCATACGCCTGAACGGAGATTCCCGCAGGCAAGCATAGGCCCAAACAGAGTCCTGCAGGCCAGAATAGGCCCGAACGGAGATTCCCGCAGGCCAGAGTAGGGCGGAACAGAGATTCCTGCAGGCAAGCATAGGCCCGAACAGAGTCCCGCAGGCCCGAACAGGCCAGAACGGAGATTCCCGGAGGCAAGAATAGGCAAGAATAGAGGAGCCCCGGAGGCAAGAATAGGCCCGAGTAAAGTCCCGCTCCAGAGAATAGGCCCGAACGGAGAGTCCCGCAGGCCAGAAAGGTCCGAACGGAGAGTCCCGCAGGCCAACATAGGCCCGAACGGTCATTCGCGCAGGCAAGCATAGGCCCGAACAGAGTCCAGCAGGCCAGCATAGGCCCAAACGGAGATTCCCGGAGCAAGAATAGACCCGAACGGTGTCCCGAAGGCAAAATGAGGCCCGAGTAGTGGAGCCGTGCAGGCAAGAAGACGCCCGAACACTGTCCGGCAAGCAAGAATAAGCCCGAACGCAGAATCCTGCAGGCAAGAACGGGCCTGAGCAGAGTCCCACTGGCAAGAAGAAGCACGAATAGAAGAGGCCCCTAGGCAAGAATAGGCCCGAGTGGAGTCCCGCTCCCGCTCCCAAGATTAGGCCCGAACGGAGGGTCCCGCGGGCGAGAATAGGCCCGAAGAGATGTCCTGCAGGCGAGAATACGCCCAAACTGAGAATCCCACAGGTCAGCATAACCCTGAAAGGAGATTCCCGCAGGCAAGCATAGGCCCAAACAGAGTCCCACAAGACAAAATAGGACCGAACGGAGTTTTCCGGGGGCAACAATAGGCCTGGACAGAGTCCCGCAGGCAAAAAGAGGCCCGAGTAGAGGGGCTGTGCAGGCAAGAAGAGGCCCGAACAGAGTCCTGCAGGCAAGAATAGGCCCAAACGAAGAGCCCCGCTGGCAAGAAGAGACCCGAACAGAGTCCCGAAGGCCAGAAAGGCCCGAACGGAGAGTTCCCCAGGTGAGAATAGGCCCGAACGGAGAGTCCCGCAGGCCAGAATAGGCCCGAATAGAGGAGCCCTTAGGCAAAAATAGGCCCGAATAGAGACCCGCTCACAAGAATAGGCCCGAACGGAGAGTCCCGCAGGCCAGAAAAGCCCGAACAGAGGGTCTCGTTGCGAGACTGGGCCCGAACGAGGGTCCCACAGACCACGATAGGAGCGAACGGAGAGTCTCGCAGGTCAGAATAGGCCCGAACAGAGTCCCGCAGGGAAGTATAGGCCCGAATAGAGTCCCGCAGGGAAGCAGAGGCCTGAATAGAGGAGCGCCGCACACACTATCAGGTCTGAATAGCGGAGCCCCGCACGCACGAACAGGCCCGAGTAGCAGAGCCCTGCAAGCACGAACAGACCCGAGTAGCGGAGCCCCGCATGCACGAACAGGCCCAAGTAGTTTAGCCCCGCATGCACCAACAGGCCCGAGTAGCGGAGCCCCGCACGCACAATCAGGCCTGAGTAGCGGAGCTCCACATGCTAGAACAGGACCGAATATCGGAGCTCCGTAAGCACAAAAGGCTGGAATAGAGCAGCCCCGCACGCAACAGGAGACCCCAAAGGAGACTCCCAGAGGCTAGATTAGGTCCGAACGGAGAGTTTTGCAGGTCAGAATTGTCCCGAACGGAGAGTTGCGCAGGTGAGAATAGTCCTGAACGGAGAGTTGCGCAGGCGAGAATAGGCCCAAAGGAAAGTCCCGCAGGCGAGAGAATATGCCCAAATTGAGAATACCGCAGGCCAGCATACGCCTGAACGGAGATTCCCGTAGGCAAGCATAGGCCCAAACAGAGTCCAGCAGGCCAGAATAGGCCCCAACGGAGAGTCCTGCAGGCCACAATAGGCCGGAACAGAGATTCCTGCAGGCAAGCATAGGCCCAAACAGAGTCCGGCAGGCCAGAATAGGCCCCAACGGAGAGTCCTGCAGGCCACAATAGGCCGGAACAGAGATTCCTGCAGGCAAGCATAGGCCCAAACAGAGTCCCGCAGGCCAGAATAGGCCCGAACGGAGTCCCGCAGGCCAGGGTATGCCCGAACGGAGATTCCCGGAGCAAGCATAGGCCCGAACAGAGTCCCGCAGGCCCGAACAGGCCAGAACGGAGATTCCCGGAGGTAAGAATAGGCAAGAATAGAGGAGCCCCGGAGGCAAGAATAGGCCCGAGTAAAGTCCCGCTCCAGAGAATAGGCCCGAACGGAGAGTCCCGCAGGCCAGAAAGGTCCGAACGGAGAGTCCCGCAGGCCAACATAGGCCCGAACGGTCATTCGCGCAGGCAAGCATAGGCCCGAACAGAGTCCAGCAGGCCAGCATAGGCCCAAACGGAGATTCCCGGAGCAAGAATAGACCCGAACGGTGTCCCGAAGGCAAAATGAGGCCCGAGTAGTGGAGCCGTGCAGGCAAGAAGACGCCCGAACACTGTCCGGCAAGCAAGAATAAGCCCGAACGCAGAATCCTGCAGGCAAGAACGGGCCTGAGCAGAGTCCCACTGGCAAGAAGAAGCACGAATAGAAGAGGCCCCTAGGCAAGAATAGGCCCGAGTGGAGTCCCGCTCCCGCTCCCAAGATTAGGCCCGAACGGAGGGTCCCGCGGGCGAGAATAGGCCCGAAGAGATGTCCTGCAGGCGAGAATACGCCCAAACTGAGAATCCCACAGGTCAGCATAACCCTGAAAGGAGATTCCCGCAGGCAAGCATAGGCCCAAACAGAGTCCCACAAGACAAAATAGGACCGAACGGAGTTTTCCGGGGGCAACAATAGGCCTGGACAGAGTCCCGCAGGCAAAAAGAGGCCCGAGTAGAGGGGCTGTGCAGGCAAGAAGAGGCCCGAACAGAGTCCTGCAGGCAAGAATAGGCCCAAACGAAGAGCCCCGCTGGCAAGAAGAGACCCGAACAGAGTCCCGAAGGCCAGAAAGGCCCGAACGGAGAGTTCCCCAGGTGAGAATAGGCCCGAACGGAGAGTCCCGCAGGCCAGAATAGGCCCGAATAGAGGAGCCCTTAGGCAAAAATAGGCCCGAATAGAGACCCGCTCACAAGAATAGGCCCGAACGGAGAGTCCCGCAGGCCAGAAAAGCCCGAACAGAGGGTCTCGTTGCGAGACTGGGCCCGAACGAGGGTCCCACAGACCACGATAGGAGCGAACGGAGAGTCTCGCAGGTCAGAATAGGCCCGAACAGAGTCCCGCAGGGAAGTATAGGCCCGAATAGAGTCCCGCAGGGAAGCAGAGGCCTGAATAGAGGAGCGCCGCACACACTATCAGGTCTGAATAGCGGAGCCCCGCACGCACGAACAGGCCCGAGTAGCAGAGCCCTGCAAGCACGAACAGACCCGAGTAGCGGAGCCCCGCATGCACGAACAGGCCCAAGTAGTTTAGCCCCGCATGCACCAACAGGCCCGAGTAGCGGAGCCCCGCACGCACAATCAGGCCTGAGTAGCGGAGCTCCACATGCTAGAACAGGACCGAATATCGGAGCTCCGTAAGCACAAAAGGCTGGAATAGAGCAGCCCCGCACGCAACAGGAGACCCCAAAGGAGACTCCCAGAGGCTAGATTAGGTCCGAACGGAGAGTTTTGCAGGTCAGAATTGTCCCGAACGGAGAGTTGCGCAGGTGAGAATAGTCCTGAACGGAGAGTTGCGCAGGCGAGAATAGGCCCAAAGGAAAGTCCCGCAGGCGAGAGAATATGCCCAAATTGAGAATACCGCAGGCCAGCATACGCCTGAACGGAGATTCCCGTAGGCAAGCATAGGCCCAAACAGAGTCCCGCAGGCCAGAATAGGCCCCAACGGAGAGTCCTGCAGGCCACAATAGGCCGGAACAGAGATTCCTGCAGGCAAGCATAGGCCCAAACAGAGTCCCGCAGGCCAGAATAGGCCCCAACGGAGAGTCCTGCAGGCCACAATAGGCCGGAACAGAGATTCCTGCAGGCAAGCATAGGCCCAAACAGAGTCCCGCAGGCCAGAATAGGCCCGAACGGAGTCCCGCAGGCCAGGGTATGCCCGAACGGAGATTCCCGGAGCAAGGATACGCCCGAACAGAGTCCCGCGGGCAAGAATAGGCCCGAGTAGAGCAGCCATGCAGGCAAGATGAGGCACGAACAGAGTCCCGCTGGCAAGAGTAGCCCTGAACGGAGAACCCTCAGGCAAGAATAGGCTCAAAAGGAGAGTCCCGCAGACAAGAATAGGCCCGAACAGAATCCCAGAGGCAAGAATAGAGGAGCCCCGTAGGCAAGAGTAGGCCCGACTAAAGTCCCGCTCCAGAGAATAGGCCCGAACGGAGAGTCCCGTAGATGAAAAAGGCCTGAACAGAGAGCCCCGCAGGCAGGCATGGGCCCGAACAGAGTCCCACAGGCCAGAATAGTCCCGAACAGAGATTCCCGGAGCAAGAATAGTCCCGAACAGAGATTCCCGGAGCAAGAATAGTCCCGAACAGAGATTCCCGGAGCAAGAATAGCCCCGAACAGAATTCCGCAGGCCAGAATAGACCAGAACGGGGATTTCCGAAAGCAACCAAAGGCCCGAACAGAGTCCCGCAGGCCAGCATACGCCTGAACGGAGATTGCCGAAGGGAAGCCTAGGCCCCAACGAAGAGTCCCGCAGGCCACAATAGGCCCGAACGGAGATTGTCGGAGGCAAGAATAGGCCCCAATAGAGTCCCACAGGCAAAAATAGGCCCGAGTAGAGGAGCCGTGCAGGCAAGAAGAGGCCCGAACAGAGTCCCGCAGGCAAGGATACGCCCAAATGGAGAGTCCCGCAGGCAAGAATAGGCCCGAACGGAGAGACCCGCAGGCCAGCATACGCCTGAACGGAGATTCCCGGAGGCAAGCATAGGCCCAAACAGAGTCCTGCAGGCCAGAATAGGCCCGAACGGAGAGTCCTGCAGGCCAGAATAGGCCAGAATAGAGATTCCTGCAGGCAAGCATAGGCTCCAACAGAGTCCCGCAAGCCAGGGTACGCCCGAACGGAGATTCCCGGAGCAAGAATAGGCCCGAAAAGAGTCCCGCAGGCCAGAATAGGCCCGAACGGAGAGTCCCGCAGGCCAGAGTAGGGCGGAACAGAGATTCCTGCAGGCAAGCATAGGCCCGAACAGAGTCCCGCAGGCCCGAACAGGCCAGAACGGAGATTCCAGGAGGCAAGAATAGGCAAGAATAGAGGAGCCCCGGAGGCAAGAATAGGCCCGAGTAAAGTCCCGCTCCAGAGAATAGGCCCGAACGGAGAGTCCCGCAGGCCAACATAGGCCCGAACGGTCATTCCCGCAGGCAAGCATAGGCCCGAACAGAGTCCAGCAGGCCAGCATAGGCCCGAACGGAGATTCCCGGACCAAGAATAGACCCGAACGGTGTCCCGAAGGCAAAATGAGGCCCGAGTAGAGGAGCCGTGCAGGCAAGAAGACGCCCGAACACTGTCCGGCAAGCAAGAATAAGCCCAAACGCAGAATCCTGCAGGCAAGAACGGGCCTGAGCAGAGTCCCACTGGCAAGAATAAGCACGAATAGAAGAGGCCCCTAGGCAAGAATAGGCCCGAGTAGAGTCCCGCTCCCAAGATTAGGCCTGAACGGAGAGTCCCGCAGGCCAGAAACGACCGAACAGAGGGTCCCGCGGCCGAGAATAGGCCCGAAGAGATGTCCTGCAGGCGAGAATACGCCCAAACTGAGAATCCCACAGGTCAGCATAACCCTGAAAGTGGATTCCTGCAGGCAAGCATACGCCCGAACAGAGTCCCACAAGCCAGAATAGGACCGAACGGAGTTTTCTGGGGGCAACAATAGGCCTGGACAGAGTCCCGCAGGCAAAAAGAGGCCCGAGTAGAGGGGCTGTGCAGGCAAGAAGAGGCCCGAACAGAGTCCTGCAGGCAAGAATAGGCCCAAACGAAGAGCCCCGCTGGCAAGAAGAGACCCGAACAGAGTCCCGAAGGCCAGAAAGGCCCGAACGGAGAGTTCCCCAGGTGAGAATAGGCCCGAACGGAGAGTCCCGCAGGCCAGAATAGGCCCGAATAGAGGAGCCCTTAGGCAAAAATAGGCCCGAATAGAGACCCGCTCACAAGAATAGGCCCGAACGGAGAGTCCCGCAGGCCAGAAAAGCCCGAACAGAGGGTCTCGAAGGCGAGACTGGGCCCGAACGAGGGTGCCGCAGACCACGATAGGAGCGAACGGAGAGTCTCGCAGGCCAGAATAGGCCCGAGTAGAGTCCCGCAGGGAAGGACAGGCCTGAATAGAGGAGCCCCGCACACACTATCAGGCCTGAATAGCGGAGCCCCGCATGCACGAACAGGCCCAAGTAGTGGAGCCCTGCATGCACCAACAGGCCCGAGTAGCGGAGCCCCGCACGCACAATCAGGCCTGAGTAGCGGAGCTCCGCATGCTAGAACAGGACCGAATATCGGAGCTCCGTAAGCACAAAAGGCTGGAATAGAGCAGCCCCGCACACAACAGGAGACCCCAAAGGAGACTCCCAGAGGCTAGATTAGGTCCGAACGGAGAGTTTTGCAGGTCAGAATTGTCCCGAACGGAGAGTTGCGCAGGTGAGAATAGTCCCGAACGGAGAGTTGCGCAGGCGAGAATAGGCCCAAAGGAAAGTCCCGCAGGCGAGAGAATATGCCCAAATTGAGAATACCGCAGGCCAGCATACGCCTGAACGGAGATTCCCGTAGGCAAGCATAGGCCCAAACAGAGTCCCGCAGGCCAGAATAGGCCCCAACGGAGAGTCCTGCAGGCCACAATAGGCCGGAACAGAGATTCCTGCAGGCAAGCATAGGCCCAAACAGAGTCCCGCAGGCCAGAATAGGCCCGAACGGAGTCCCGCAGGCCAGGGTATGCCCGAACGGAGATTCCCGGAGCAAGGATAGGCCCGAACAGAGTCCCGCGGGCAAGAATAGGCCCGAGTAGAGCAGCCATGCAGGCAAGATGAGGCACGAACAGAGTCCCGCTGGCAAGAGTAGCCCTGAACGGAGAACCCTCAGGCAAGAATAGGCTCAAAAGGAGAGTCCCGCAGACAAGAATAGGCCCGAATAGAATCCCAGACGCAAGAATAGAGGAGCCCCGTAGGCAAGAGTAGGCCCGACTAAAGTCCCGCTCCAGAGAATAGGCCCGAACGGAGAGTCCCGTAGATGAAAAAGGCCTGAACAGAGAGCCCCGCAGGCAGGCATGGGCCCGAACAGAGTCCCACAGGCCAGAATAGTCCCGAACAGAGATTCCCGGAGCAAGAATAGTCCCGAACAGAGATTCCCGGAGCAAGAATAGTCCCGAACAGAGATTCCCGGAGCAAGAATAGCCCCGAACAGAATTCCGCAGGCCAGAATAGACCAGAACGGGGATTTCCGAAAGCAACCAAAGGCCCGAACAGAGTCCCGCAGGCCAGCATACGCCTGAACGGAGATTGCCGAAGGGAAGCCTAGGCCCCAACGAAGAGTCCCGCAGGCCAGAATAGGCCCGAACGGAGATTGTCGGAGGCAGGAAAGGCGCCATCAGAGTCCCACAGGCAAAAATAGGCCCGAGTAGAGGAGCCGTGCAGGCAAGAAGAGGCCCGAACAGAGTCCCGCAGGCAAGGATACGCCCAAACGGAGAGTCCCGCAGGCAAGAATAGGCCCGAACGGAGAGACCCGCAGGCCAGCATACGCCTGAATGGAGATTCCCGCAGGCAAGCATAGGCCCAAACAGAGTCCTGCAGGCCACAATAGGCAAGAATAGAGATTCCTGCAGGCAAGCATAGGCCCGAACAGAGTCCCGCAAGCCAGGGTACGCCCGAACGGAGATTCCCGGAGCAAGCATAGGCCCGAACAGAGTCCCGCAGGCCCGAACAGGCCAGAACGGAGATTCCCGGAGGTAAGAATAGGCAAGAATAGAGGAGCCCCGGAGGCAAGAATAGGCCCGAGTAAAGTCCCGCTCCAGAGAATAGGCCCGAACGGAGAGTCCCGCAGGCCAGAAAGGTCCAAACGGAGAGTCCCGCAGGCCAACATAGGCCCGAACGGTCATTCGCGCAGGCAAGCATAGGCCCGAACAGAGTCCAGCAGGCCAGCATAGGCCCAAACGGAGATTCCCGGAGCAAGAATAGACCCGAACGGTGTCCCGAAGGCAAAATGAGGCCCGAGTAGTGGAGCCGTGCAGGCAAGAAGACGCCCGAACACTGTCCGGCAAGCAAGAATAAGCCCGAACGCAGAATCCTGCAGGCAAGAACGGGCCTGAGCAGAGTCCCACTGGCAAGAAGAAGCACGAATAGAAGAGGCCCCTAGGCAAGAATAGGCCCGAGTGGAGTCCCGCTCCCGCTCCCAAGATTAGGCCCGAACGGAGGGTCCCGCGGGCGAGAATAGGCCCGAAGAGATGTCCTGCAGGCGAGAATACGCCCAAACTGAGAATCCCACAGGTCAGCATAACCCTGAAAGGAGATTCCCGCAGGCAAGCATAGGCCCAAACAGAGTCCCACAAGACAAAATAGGACCGAACGGAGTTTTCCGGGGGCAACAATAGGCCTGGACAGAGTCCCGCAGGCAAAAAGAGGCCCGAGTAGAGGGGCTGTGCAGGCAAGAAGAGGCCCGAACAGAGTCCTGCAGGCAAGAATAGGCCCAAACGAAGAGCCCCGCTGGCAAGAAGAGACCCGAACAGAGTCCCGAAGGCCAGAAAGGCCCGAACGGAGAGTTCCCCAGGTGAGAATAGGCCCGAACGGAGAGTCCCGCAGGCCAGAATAGGCCCGAATAGAGGAGCCCTTAGGCAAAAATAGGCCCGAATACAGAACCGCTCACAAGAATAGGCCCGAACGGAGAGTCCCGCAGGCCAGAAAAGCCCGAACAGAGGGTCTCGTTGCGAGACTGGGCCCGAAAGAGGGTCCCACAGACCACGATAGGAGCGAACGGAGAGTCTCGCAGGTCAGAATAGGCCCGAACAGAGTCCCGCAGGGAAGTATAGGCCCGAATAGAGTCCCGCAGGGAAGCAGAGGCCTGAATAGAGGAGCGCCGCACACACTATCAGGCCTGAATAGCGGAGCCCCGCACGCACGAACAGGCCCGAGTAGCAGAGCCCTGCAAGCACGAACAGACCCGAGTAGCGGAGCCCCGCATGCACGAACAGGCCCAAGTAGTTTAGCCCCGCATGCACCAACAGGCCCGAGTAGCGGAGCCCCGCACGCACAATCAGGCCTGAGTAGCGGAGCTCCACATGCTAGAACAGGACCGAATATCGGAGCTCCGTAAGCACAAAAGGCTGGAATAGAGCAGCCCCGCACGCAACAGGAGACCCCAAAGGAGACTCCCAGAGGCTAGATTAGGTCCGAACGGAGAGTTTTGCAGGTCAGAATTGTCCCGAACGGAGAGTTGCGCAGGTGAGAATAGTCCCGAACGGAGAGTTGCGCAGGCGAGAATAGGCCCAAAGGAAAGTCCCGCAGGCGAGAGAATATGCCCAAATTGAGAATACCGCAGGCCAGCATACGCCTGAACGGAGATTCCCGTAGGCAAGCATAGGCCCAAACAGAGTCTCGCAGGCCAGAATAGGCCCTAACTGAGAGTCCTGCAGTCCACAATAGGCCGGAACAGAGATTCCTCCATGCAAGCATAGGACCAAACAGAGTCCCGCAGGCCAGAATAGGCCCGAACGGAGTCCCGCAGGCCAGGGTATGCCCGAACGGAGATTCCCGGAGCAAGGATAGGCCCGAACAGAGTCCCGCGGGCAAGAATAGGCCCGAGTAGAGCAGCCATGCAGGCAAGATGAGGCACGAACAGAGTCCCGCTGGCAAGAGTAGCCCTGAACGGAGAACCCTCAGGCAAGAATAGGCTCAAAAGGAGAGTCCCGCAGACAAGAATAGGCCCAAACAGAATCCCAGAGGCAAGAATAGAGGAGCCCCGTAGGCAAGAGTAGGCCCGACTAAAGTCCCGCTCCAGAGAATAGGCCCAAACGGAGAGTCCCGTAGATGAAAAAGGCCTGAACAGAGAGCCCCGCAGGCAGGCATGGGCCCGAACAGAGTCCCACAGGCCAGAATAGTCCCGAACAGAGATTCCCGGAGCAAGAATAGTCCCGAACAGAGATTCCCGGAGCAAGAATAGCCCCGAACAGAATTCCGCAGGCCAGAATAGACCAGAACGGGGATTTCCGAAAGCAACCAAAGGCCCGAACAGAGTCCCGCAGGCCAGCATACGCCTGAACGGAGATTGCCGAAGGGAAGCCTAGGCCCCAACGAAGAGTCCCGCAGGCCACAATAGGCCCGAACGGAGATTGTCGGAGGCAAGAATAGGCCCCAATAGAGTCCCACAGGCAAAAATAGGCCCGAGTAGAGGAGCCGTGCATGCAAGAAGAGGCCCGAACAGAGTCCCTCAGGCAAGGATACGCCCAAATGGAGAGTCCCGCAGGCAAGAATAGGCCCGAACGGAGAGACCCGCAGGCCAGCATACGCCTGAACGGAGATTCCCGCAGGCAAGCATAGGCCCAAACAGAGTCCTGCAGGCCAGAATAGGCCCGAACGGAGTCCTGCAGGCAAGAATAGGCCCAAACGAAGAGCCCCGCTGGCAAGAAGAGACCCGAACAGAGTCCCGAAGGCCAGAAAGGCCCGAACGGAGAGTTCCCCAGGTGAGAATAGGCCCGAACGGAGAGTCCCGCAGGCCAGAATAGGCCCGAATAGAGGAGCCCTTAGGCAAAAATAGGCCCGAATAGAGACCCGCTCACAAGAATAGGCCCGAACGGAGAGTCCCGCAGGCCAGAAAAGCCCGAACAGAGGGTCTCGAAGGCGAGAATGGGCCCGAACGAGGGTCCCGCAGACCACGATAGGGGCGAACGGAGAGTCTCGCAGGCCACAAAAGGCCCGAACAGAATCCCGCAGGGAAGTATAGGCCCGAACGGAGATTCCCGGACCAAGAATAGACCCGAACGGTGTCCCGAAGGCAAAATGAGGCCCGAGTAGTGGAGCCGTGCAGGCAAGAAGACGCCCGAACACTGTCCGGCAAGCAAGAATAAGCCCGAACGCAGAATCCTGCAGGCAAGAACGGGCCTGAACAGAGTCCCACTGGCAAGAAGAAGCACGAATAGAAGAGGCCCCTAGGCAAGAATAGGCCCGAGTAGAGTCCCGCTCCCAAGATTAAGCCCGAACGGAGAGTCCCGCAGGCCAGAAACGACCGAACGGAGGGTCCCGCGGGCCAGAAAAGCCCGAACAGAGGGTCTCGAAGGCGAGAATGGGTCCGAACGAGGGTCCCGCAGATCACGATAGGGGCGAACGGAGAGTCTCGCAGGCCAGAATAGGCACAAACAGAGTCCCGCAGGGAAGAATAGGCCCGAATAGAGTCCCGCAGGGAAGGACAGGCCTGAATAGAGGAGCCCCGCATACACTATCAGGCCTGAATAGCGGAGCCCCGCATGCACGAACAGGCCCGAGTAGCAGAGCCCTGCAAGCACCAACAGGCCCGAGTAGCGGAGCCCCGCACGCACAATCAGGCCTGAGTAGCGGAGCTCCGCATGCTAGAACAGGACCGAATATCGGAGCTCCGTAAGCACAAAAGGCTGGAATAGAGCAGCCCCGCACGCAACAGGAGACCCCAAAGGAGACTCCCAGAGGCTAGATTAGGTCCGAACGGAGAGTTTTGCAGGTCAGAATTGTCCCGAACGGAGAGTTGCGCAGGTGAGAATAGTCCCGAACGGAGAGTTGCGCAGGCGAGAATAGGCCCAAAGGAAAGTCCCGCAGGCGAGAGAATATGCCCAAATTGAGAATACCGCAGGCCAGCATACGCCTGAACGGAGATTCCCGTAGGCAAGCATAGGCCCAAACAGAGTCCCGCAGGCCAGAATAGGCCCCAACGGAGAGTCCTGCAGGCCACAATAGGCCGGAACAGAGATTCCTGCAGGCAAGCATAGGCCCAAACAGAGTCCCGCAGGCCAGAATAGGCCCGAACGGAGTCCCGCAGGCCAGGGTATGCCCGAACGGAGATTCCCGGAGCAAGGATAGGCCCGAACAGAGTCCCGCGGGCAAGAATAGGCCCGAGTAGAGCAGCCATGCAGGCAAGATGAGGCACGAACGAGTCCCGCTGGCAAGAGTAGCCCTGAACGGAGAACCCTCAGGCAAGAATAGGCTCAAAAGGAGAGTCCCGCAGACAAGAATAGGCCCGAACAGAATCCCAGAGGCAAGAATAGAGGAGCCCCGTAGGCAAGAGTAGGCCCGACTAAAGTCCCGCTCCAGAGAATAGGCCCGAACGGAGAGTCCCGTAGATGAAAAAGGCCTGAACAGAGAGCCCCGCAGGCAGGCATGGGCCCGAACAGAGTCCCACAGGCCAGAATAGTCCCGAACAGAGATTCCCGGAGCAAGAATAGTCCCGAACAGAGATTCCCGGAGCAAGAATAGTCCCGAACAGAGATTCCCGGAGCAAGAATAGCCCCGAACAGAATTCCGCAGGCCAGAATAGACCAGAACGGGGATTTCCGAAAGCAACCAAAGGCCCGAACAGAGTCCCGCAGGCCAGCATACGCCTGAACGGAGATTGCCGAAGGGAAGCATAGGCCCAAAAGAAGAGTCCCGCAGGCCAGAATAGGCCCGAACGGAGATTGTCGGAGGCAGGAAAGGCGCCATCAGAGTCCCACAGGCAAAAATAGGCCCGAGTAGAGGAGCCGTGCAGGCAAGAAGAGGCCCGAACAGAGTCCCGCAGGCAAGGATACGCCCAAATGGAGAGTCCCGCAGGCAAGAATAGGCCCGAACGGAGAGACCCGCAGGCCAGCATACGCCTGAACGGAGATTCCCGCAGGCAAGCATAGGCCCAAACAGAGTCCTGCAGGCCACAATAGGCAAGAATAGAGATTCCTGCAGGCAAGCATAGGCCCGAACAGAGTCCCGCAAGCCAGGGTACGCCCGAACGGAGATTCCCGGAGCAAGCATAGGCCCGAACAGAGTCCCGCAGGCCCGAACAGGCCAGAACGGAGATTACCGGAGGTAAGAATAGACAAGAATAGAGGAGCCCCGGAGGCAAGAATAGGCCCGAGTAAAGTCCCGCTCCAGAGAATAGGCCCGAACGGAGAGTCCCGGAGGCCAGAAAGGTCCGAACGGAGAGTCCCGCAGGCCAACATAGGCCCGAACGGTCATTCGCGCAGGGAAGCATAGGCCCGAACAGAGTCCAGCAGGCCAGCATAGGCCCAAACGGAGATTCCCGGACCAAGAATAGACCCGAACGGTGTCCCGAAGGCAAAATGAGGCCCGAGTAGTGGAGCCGTGCAGGCAAGAAGACGCCCGAACACTGTCCGGCAAGCAAGAATAAGCCCGAACGCAGAATCCTGCAGGCAAGAACGGGCCTGAGCAGAGTCCCACTGGCAAGAAGAAGCACGAATAGAAGAGGCCCCTAGGCAAGAATAGGCCCGAGTGGAGTCCCGCTCCCGCTCCCAAGATTAGGCCCGAACGGAGGGTCCCGCGGCCGAGAATAGGCCCGAAGAGATGTCCTGCAGGCGAGAATACGCCCAAACTGAGAATCCCACAGGTCAGCATAACCCTGAAAGGAGATTCCCGCAGGCAAGCATAGGCCCAAACAGAGTCCCACAAGACAAAATAGGACCGAACGGAGTTTTCCGGGGGCAACAATAGGCCTGGACAGAGTCCCGCAGGCAAAAAGAGGCCCGAGTAGAGGGGCTGTGCAGGCAAGAAGAGGCCCGAACAGAGTCCTGCAGGCAAGAATAGGCCCAAACGAAGAGCCCCGCTGGCAAGAAGAGACCCGAACAGAGTCCCGAAGGCCAGAAAGGCCCGAACGGAGAGTTCCCCAGGTGAGAATAGGCCCGAACGGAGAGTCCCGCAGGCCAGAATAGGCCCGAATAGAGGAGCCCTTAGGCAAAAATAGGCCCGAATACAGACCCGCTCACAAGAATAGGCCCGAACGGAGAGTCCCGCAGGCCAGAAAAGCCCGAACAGAGGGTCTCGTTGCGAGACTGGGCCCGAAAGAGGGTCCCACAGACCACGATAGGAGCGAACGGAGAGTCTCGCAGGTCAGAATAGGCCCGAACAGAGTCCCGCAGGGAAGTATAGGCCCGAATAGAGTCCCGCAGGGAAGCAGAGGCCTGAATAGAGGAGCGCCGCACACACTATCAGGCCTGAATAGCGGAGCCCCGCACGCACGAACAGGCCCGAGTAGCAGAGCCCTGCAAGCACGAACAGACCCGAGTAGCGGAGCCCCGCATGCACGAACAGGCCCAAGTAGTGGAGCCCTGCATGCACCAACAGGCCCGAGTAGCGGAGCCCCGCACGCACAATCAGGCCTGAGTAGCGGAGCTCCGCATGCTAGAACAGGACCGAATATCGGAGCTCCGTAAGCACAAAAGGCTGGAATAGAGCAGCCCCGCACGCAACAGGAGACCCCAAAGGAGACTCCCAGAGGCTAGATTAGGTCCGAACGGAGAGTTTTGCAGGTCAGAATTGTCCCGAACGGAGAGACCCGCAGGCAAGAATAGGCCGGAACGGAGAGTCCCGCAGGCAAGAATAGGCCCGAACGGAGAGTTGCGCAGGCGAGAATAGGCCCAAAGGAAAGTCCCGCAGGCGAGAGAATATGCCCAAATTGAGAATACCGCAGGCCAGCATACGCCTGAACGGAGATTCCCGTAGGCAAGCATAGGCCCAAACAGAGTCCCGCAGGCCAGAATAGGCCCCAACGGAGAGTCCTGCAGGCCACAATAGGCCGGAACAGAGATTCCTGCAGGCAAGCATAGGCCCAAACAGAGTCCCGCAGGCCAGAATAGGCCCGAACGGAGTCCCGCAGGCCAGGGTATGCCCGAACGGAGATTCCCGGAGCAAGGATAGGCCCGAACAGAGTCCCGCGGGCAAGAATAGGCCCGAGTAGAGCAGCCATGCAGGCAAGATGAGGCACGAACAGAGTCCCGCTGGCAAGAGTAGCCCTGAACGGAGAACCCACAGGCAAGAATAGGCTCAAAAGGAGAGTCCCGCAGACAAGAATAGGCCCGAACAGAATCCCAGAGGCAAGAATAGAGGAGCCCCGTAGGCAAGAGTAGGCCCGACTAAAGTCCCGCTCCAGAGAATAGGCCCGAACGGAGAGTCCCGTAGATGAAAAAGGCCTGAACAGAGAGCCCCGCAGGCAGGCATGGGCCCGAACAGAGTCCCACAGGCCAGAATAGTCCCGAACAGAGATTCCCGGAGCAAGAATAGTCCCGAACAGAGATTCCCGGAGCAAGAATAGCCCCGAACAGAATTCCGCAGGCCAGAATAGACCAGAACGGGGATTTCCGAAAGCAACCAAAGGCCCGAACAGAGTCCCGCAGGCCAGCATACGCCTGAACGGAGATTGCCGAAGGGAAGCCTAGGCCCCAACGAAGAGTCCCGCAGGCCAGAATAGGCCCGCACGGAGATTGTCGGAGGCAAGAATAGGCCCCAATAGAGTCCCACAGGCAAAAATAGGCCCGAGTAGAGGAGCCGTGCAGGCAAGAAGAGGCCCGAACAGAGTCCCGCAGGCAAGGATACGCCCAAATGGAGAGTCCCGCAGGCAAGAATAGGCCCGAACGGAGAGACCCGCAGGCCAGCATACGCCTGAACGGAGATTCCCGCAGGCAAGCATAGGCCCAAACAGAGTCCTGCAGGCCAGAATAGGCCCGAACGGAGAGTCCTGCAGGCCAGAATAGGCCAGAATAGAGATTCCTGCAGGCAAGCATAGGCTCCAACAGAGTCCCGCAAGCCAGGGTACGCCCGAACGGAGATTCCCGGAGCAAGAATAGGCCCGAAAAGAGTCCCGCAGGCCAGAATAGGCCCGAACGGAGAGTCCCGCAGGCCAGAGTAGGGCGGAACAGAGATTCCTGCAGGCAAGCATAGGCCCGAACAGAGTCCCGCAGGCCCGAACAGGCCAGAACGGAGATTCCCGGAGGCAAGAATAGGCAAGAATAGAGGAGCCCCGGAGGCAAGAATAGGCCCGAGTAAAGTCCCGCTCCAGAGAATAGGCCCGAACGGAGAGTCCCGCAGGCCAACATAGGCCCGAACGGTCATTCCCGCAGGCAAGCATAGGCCCGAACAGAGTCCAGCAGGCCAGCATAGGCCCGAACGGAGATTCCCGGACCAAGAATAGACCCGAACGGTGTCCCGAAGGCAAAATGAGGCCCGAGTAGAGGAGCCGTGCAGGCAAGAAGACGCCCGAACACTGTCCGGCAAGCAAGAATAAGCCCAAACGCAGAATCCTGCAGGCAAGAACGGGCCTGAGCAGAGTCCCACTGGCAAGAATAAGCACGAATAGAAGAGGCCCCTAGGCAAGAATAGGCCCGAGTAGAGTCCCGCTCCCAAGATTAGGCCTGAACGGAGAGTCCCGCAGGCCAGAAACGACCAAACAGAGGGTCCCGCGGGCGAGAATAGGCCCGAAGAGATGTCCTGCAGGCGAGAATACGCCCAAACTGAGAATCCCACAGGTCAGCATAACCCTGAAAGTGGATTCCTGCAGGCAAGCATACGCCCGAACAGAGTCCCACAAGCCAGAATAGGACCGAACGGAGTTTTCTGGGGGCAACAATAGGCCTGGACAGAGTCCCGCAGGCAAAAAGAGGCCCGAGTAGAGGGGCTGTGCAGGCAAGAAGAGGCCCGAACAGAGTCCTGCAGGCAAGAATAGGCCCAAACGAAGAGCCCCGCTGGCAAGAAGAGACCCGAACAGAGTCCCGAAGGCCAGAAAGGCCCGAACGGAGAGTTCCCCAGGTGAGAATAGGCCCGAACGGAGAGTCCCGCAGGCCAGAATAGGCCCGAATAGAGGAGCCCTTAGGCAAAAATAGGCCCGAATAGAGACCCGCTCACAAGAATAGGCCCGAACGGAGAGTCCCGCAGGCCAGAAAAGCCCGAACAGAGGGTCTCGAAGGCGAGAATGGGCCCGAACGAGGGTCCCGCAGACCACGATAGGAGCGATCGGAGAGTCTCGCAGGCCAGAATAGGCCTGAATAGAGTCCCGCAGGGAAGGACAGGCCTGAATAGAGGAGCCCCGCACACACTATCAGGCCTGAATAGCGGAGCCCCGCATGCACGAACAGGCCCAAGTAGTGGAGCCCTGCATGCACCAACAGGCCCGAGTAGCGGAGCCCCGCACGCACAATCAGGCCTGAGTAGCGGAGCTCCGCATGCTAGAACAGGACCGAATATCGGAGCTCCGTAAGCACAAAAGGCTGGAATAGAGCAGCCCCGCACGCAACAGGAGACCCCAAAGGAGACTCCCAGAGGCTAGATTAGGTCCGAACGGAGAGTTTTGCAGGTCAGAATTGTCCCGAACGGAGAGTTGCGCAGGTGAGAATAGTCCCGAACGGAGAGTTGCGCAGGCGAGAATAGGCCCAAAGGAAAGTCCCGCAGGCGAGAGAATATGCCCAAATTGAGAATACCGCAGGCCAGCATACGCCTGAACGGAGATTCCCGTAGGCAAGCATAGGCCCAAACAGAGTCCCGCAGGCCAGAATAGGCCCCAACGGAGAGTCCTGCAGGCCACAATAGGCCGGAACAGAGATTCCTGCAGGCAAGCATAGGCCCAAACAGAGTCCCGCAGGCCAGAATAGGCCCGAACGGAGTCCCGCAGGCCAGGGTATGCCCGAACGGAGATTCCCGGAGCAAGGATAGGCCCGAACAGAGTCCCGCGGGCAAGAATAGGCCCGAGTAGAGCAGCCATGCAGGCAAGATGAGGCACGAACAGAGTCCCGCTGGCAAGAGTAGCCCTGAACGGAGAACCCTCAGGCAAGAATAGGCTCAAAAGGAGAGTCCCGCAGACAAGAATAGGCCCGAACAGAATCCCAGAGGCAAGAATAGAGGAGCCCCGTAGGCAAGAGTAGGCCCGACTAAAGTCCCGCTCCAGAGAATAGGCCCGAACGGAGAGTCCCGTAGATGAAAAAGGCCTGAACAGAGAGCCCCGCAGGCAGGCATGGGCCCGAACAGAGTCCCACAGGCCAGAATAGTCCCGAACAGAGATTCCCGGAGCAAGAATAGTCCCGAACAGAGATTCCCGGAGCAAGAATAGCCCCGAACAGAATTCCGCAGGCCAGAATAGACCAGAACGGGGATTTCCGAAAGCAACCAAAGGCCCGAACAGAGTCCCGCAGGCCAGCATACGCCTGAACGGAGATTGCCGAAGGGAAGCCTAGGCCCCAACGAAGAGTCCCGCAGGCCAGAATAGGCCCGCACGGAGATTGTCGGAGGCAAGAATAGGCCCCAATAGAGTCCCACAGGCAAAAATAGGCCCGAGTAGAGGAGCCGTGCAGGCAAGAAGAGGCCCGAACAGAGTCCCGCAGGCAAGGATACGCCCAAATGGAGAGTCCCGCAGGCAAGAATAGGCCCGAACGGAGAGACCCGCAGGCCAGCATACGCCTGAACGGAGATTCCCGCAGGCAAGCATAGGCCCAAACAGAGTCCTGCAGGCCAGAATAGGCCCGAACGGAGAGTCCTGCAGGCCAGAATAGGCCAGAATAGAGATTCCTGCAGGCAAGCATAGGCTCCAACAGAGTCCCGCAAGCCAGGGTACGCCCGAACGGAGATTCCCGGAGCAAGAATAGGCCCGAAAAGAGTCCCGCAGGCCAGAATAGGCCCGAACGGAGAGTCCCGCAGGCCAGAGTAGGGCGGAACAGAGATTCCTGCAGGCAAGCATAGGCCCGAACAGAGTCCCGCAGGCCCGAACAGGCCAGAACGGAGATTCCCGGAGGCAAGAATAGGCAAGAATAGAGGAGCCCCGGAGGCAAGAATAGGCCCGAGTAAAGTCCCGCTCCAGAGAATAGGCCGGAACGGAGAGTCCCGCAGGCCAACATAGGCCCGAACGGTCATTCCCGCAGGCAAGCATAGGCCCGAACAGAGTCCAGCAGGCCAGCATAGGCCCGAACGGAGATTCCCGGACCAAGAATAGACCCGAACGGTGTCCCGAAGGCAAAATGAGGCCCGAGTAGAGGAGCCGTGCAGGCAAGAAGACGCCCGAACACTGTCCGGCAAGCAAGAATAAGCCCAAACGCAGAATCCTGCAGGCAAGAACGGGCCTGAGCAGAGTCCCACTGGCAAGAATAAGCACGAATAGAAGAGGCCCCTAGGCAAGAATAGGCCCGAGTAGAGTCCCGCTCCCAAGATTAGGCCTGAACGGAGAGTCCCGCAGGCCAGAAACGACCAAACAGAGGGTCCCGCGGGCGAGAATAGGCCCGAAGAGATGTCCTGCAGGCGAGAATACGCCCAAACTGAGAATCCCACAGGTCAGCATAACCCTGAAAGTGGATTCCTGCAGGCAAGCATACGCCCGAACAGAGTCCCACAAGCCAGAATAGGACCGAACGGAGTTTTCTGGGGGCAACAATAGGCCTGGACAGAGTCCCGCAGGCAAAAATAGGCCCGAGTAGAGGGGCTGTGCAGGCAAGAAGAGGCCCGAACAGAGTCCTGCAGGCAAGAATAGGCCCAAACGAAGAGCCCCGCTGGCAAGAAGAGACCCGAACAGAGTCCCGAAGGCCAGAAAGGCCCGAACGGAGAGTTCCCCAGGTGAGAATAGGCCCGAACGGAGAGTCCCGCAGGCCAGAATAGGCCCGAATAGAGGAGCCCTTAGGCAAAAATAGGCCCGAATAGAGACCCGCTCACAAGAATAGGCCCGAACGGAGAGTCCCGCAGGCCAGAAAAGCCCGAACAGAGGGTCTCGAAGGCGAGAATGGGCCCGAACGAGGGTCCCGCAGACCACGATAGGAGCGATCGGAGAGTCTCGCAGGCCAGAATAGGCCCGAATAGAGTCCCGCAGGGAAGGACAGGCCTGAATAGAGGAGCCCCGCACACACTATCAGGCCTGAATAGCGGAGCCCCGCATGCACGAACAGGCCCAAGTAGTGGAGCCCTGCATGCACCAACAGGCCCGAGTAGCGGAGCCCCGCACGCACAATCAGGCCTGAGTAGCGGAGCTCCGCATGCTAGAACAGGACCGAATATCGGAGCTCCGTAAGCACAAAAGGCTGGAATAGAGCAGCCCCGCACGCAACAGGAGACCCCAAAGGAGACTCCCAGAGGCTAGATTAGGTCCGAACGGAGAGTTTTGCAGGTCAGAATTGTCCCGAACGGAGAGTTGCGCAGGTGAGAATAGTCCCGAACGGAGAGTTGCGCAGGCGAGAATAGGCCCAAAGGAAAGTCCCGCAGGCGAGAGAATATGCCCAAATTGAGAATACCGCAGGCCAGCATACGCCTGAACGGAGATTCCCGTAGGCAAGCATAGGCCCAAACAGAGTCCCGCAGGCCAGAATAGGCCCCAACGGAGAGTCCTGCAGGCCACAATAGGCCGGAACAGAGATTCCTGCAGGCAAGCATAGGCCCAAACAGAGTCCCGCAGGCCAGAATAGGCCCGAACGGAGTCCCGCAGGCCAGGGAATGCCCGAACGGAGATTCCCGGAGCAAGGATAGGCCCGAACAGAGTCCCGCAGGCAAGAATAGGCCCGAGTAGAGCAGCCATGCAGGCAAGATGAGGCACGAACAGAGTCCCGCTGGCAAGAGTAGCCCTGAACGGAGAACCCTCAGGCAAGAATAGGCTCAAAAGGAGAGTCCCGCAGACAAGAATAGGCCCGAACAGAATCCCAGAGGCAAGAATAGAGGAGCCCCGTAGGCAAGAGTAGGCCCGACTAAAGTCCCGCTCCAGAGAATAGGCCCGAACGGAGAGTCCCGTAGATGAAAAAGGCCTGAACAGAGAGCCCCGCAGGCAGGCATGGGCCCGAACAGAGTCCCACAGGCCAGAATAGTCCCGAACAGAGATTCCCGGAGCAAGAATAGTCCCGAACAGAGATTCCCGGAGCAAGAATAGCCCCGAACAGAATTCCGCAGGCCAGAATAGACCAGAACGGGGATTTCCGAAAGCAACCAAAGGCCCGAACAGAGTCCCGCAGGCCAGCATACGCCTGAACGGAGATTGCCGAAGGGAAGCCTAGGCCCCAACGAAGAGTCCCGCAGGCCAGAATAGGCCCGAACGGAGATTGTCGGAGGCAAGAATAGGCCCCAATAGAGTCCCACAGGCAAAAATAGGCCCGAGTAGAGGAGCCGTGCAGGCAAGAAGAGGCCCGAACAGAGTCCCGCAGGCAAGGATACGCCCAAATGGAGAGTCCCGCAGGCAAGAATAGGCCCGAACGGAGAGACCCGCAGGCCAGCATACGCCTGAACGGAGATTCCCGCAGGCAAGCATAGGCCCAAACAGAGTCCTGCAGGCCAGAATAGGCCCGAACGGAGAGTCCTGCAGGCCAGAATAGGCCAGAATAGAGATTCCTGCAGGCAAGCATAGGCTCCAACAGAGTCCCGCAAGCCAGGGTACGCCCGAACGGAGATTCCCGGAGCAAGAATAGGCCCGAAAAGAGTCCCGCAGGCCAGAATAGGCCCGAACGGAGAGTCCCGCAGGCCAGAGTAGGGCGGAACAGAGATTCCTGCAGGCAAGCATAGGCCCGAACAGAGTCCCGCAGGCCCGAACAGGCCAGAACGGAGATTCCCGGAGGCAAGAATAGGCAAGAATAGAGGAGCCCCGGAGGCAAGAATAGGCCCGAGTAAAGTCCCGCTCCAGAGAATAGGCCCGAACGGAGAGTCCCGCAGGCCAACATAGGCCCGAACGGTCATTCCCGCAGGCAAGCATAGGCCCGAACAGAGTCCAGCAGGCCAGCATAGGCCCGAACGGAGATTCCCGGACCAAGAATAGACCCGAACGGTGTCCCGAAGGCAAAATGAGGCCCGAGTAGAGGAGCCGTGCAGGCAAGAAGACGCCCGAACACTGTCCGGCAAGCAAGAATAAGCCCAAACGCAGAATCCTGCAGGCAAGAACGGGCCTGAGCAGAGTCCCACTGGCAAGAATAAGCACGAATAGAAGAGGCCCCTAGGCAAGAATAGGCCCGAGTAGAGTCCCGCTCCCAAGATTAGGCCTGAACGGAGAGTCCCGCAGGCCAGAAACGACCAAACAGAGGGTCCCGCGGCCGAGAATAGGCCCGAAGAGATGTCCTGCAGGCGAGAATACGCCCAAACTGAGAATCCCACAGGTCAGCATAACCCTGAAAGTGGATTCCTGCAGGCAAGCATACGCCCGAACAGAGTCCCACAAGCCAGAATAGGACCGAACGGAGTTTTCTGGGGGCAACAATAGGCCTGGACAGAGTCCCGCAGGCAAAAATAGGCCCGAGTAGAGGGGCTGTGCAGGCAAGAAGAGGCCCGAACAGAGTCCTGCAGGCAAGAATAGGCCCAAACGAAGAGCCCCGCTGGCAAGAAGAGACCCGAACAGAGTCCCGAAGGCCAGAAAGGCCCGAACGGAGAGTTCCCCAGGTGAGAATAGGCCCGAACGGAGAGTCCCGCAGGCCAGAATAGGCCCGAATAGAGGAGCCCTTAGGCAAAAATAGGCCCGAATAGAGACCCGCTCACAAGAATAGGCCCGAACGGAGAGTCCCGCAGGCCAGAAAAGCCCGAACAGAGGGTCTCGAAGGCGAGAATGGGCCCGAACGAGGGTCCCGCAGACCACGATAGGAGCGAACGGAGAGTCTCGCAGGCCAGAATAGGCCCGAATAGAGTCCCGCAGGGAAGGACAGGCCTGAATAGAGGAGCCCCGCACACACTATCAGGCCTGAATAGCGGAGCCCCGCATGCACGAACAGGCCCAAGTAGTGGAGCCCTGCATGCACCAACAGGCCCGAGTAGCGGAGCCCCGCACGCACAATCAGGCCTGAGTAGCGGAGCTCCGCATGCTAGAACAGGACCGAATATCGGAGCTCCGTAAGCACAAAAGGCTGGAATAGAGCAGCCCCGCACACAACAGGAGACCCCAAAGGAGACTCCCAGAGGCTAGATTAGGTCCGAACGGAGAGTTTTGCAGGTCAGAATTGTCCCGAACGGAGAGTTGCGCAGGTGAGAATAGTCCCGAACGGAGAGTTGCGCAGGCGAGAATAGGCCCAAAGGAAAGTCCCGCAGGCGAGAGAATATGCCCAAATTGAGAATACCGCAGGCCAGCATACGCCTGAACGGAGATTCCCGTAGGCAAGCATAGGCCCAAACAGAGTCCCGCAGGCCAGAATAGGCCCCAACGGAGAGTCCTGCAGGCCACAATAGGCCGGAACAGAGATTCCTGCAGGCAAGCATAGGCCCAAACAGAGTCCCGCAGGCCAGAATAGGCCCCAACGGAGAGTCCTGCAGGCCACAATAGGCCGGAACAGAGATTCCTGCAGGCAAGCATAGGCCCAAACAGAGTCCCGCAGGCCAGAATAGGCCCGAACGGAGTCCCGCAGGCCAGGGTATGCCCGAACGGAGATTCCCGGAGCAAGGATAGGCCCGAACAGAGTCCCGCGGGCAAGAATAGGCCCGAGTAGAGCAGCCATGCAGGCAAGATGAGGCACGAACAGAGTCCCGCTGGCAAGAGTAGCCCTGAACGGAGAACCCTCAGGCAAGAATAGGCTCAAAAGGAGAGTCCCGCAGACAAGAATAGGCCCGAACAGAATCCCAGAGGCAAGAATAGAGGAGCCCCGTAGGCAAGAGTAGGCCCGACTAAAGTCCCGCTCCAGAGAATAGGCCCGAACGGAGAGTCCCGTAGATGAAAAAGGCCTGAACAGAGAGCCCCGCAGGCAGGCATGGGCCCGAACAGAGTCCCACAGGCCAGAATAGTCCCGAACAGAGATTCCCGGAGCAAGAATAGTCCCGAACAGAGATTCCCGGAGCAAGAATAGCCCCGAACAGAATTCCGCAGGCCAGAATAGACCAGAACGGGGATTTCCGAAAGCAACCAAAGGCCCGAACAGAGTCCCGCAGGCCAGCATACGCCTGAACGGAGATTGCCGAAGGGAAGCCTAGGCCCCAACGAAGAGTCCCGCAGGCCAGAATAGGCCCGCACGGAGATTGTCGGAGGCAAGAATAGGCCCCAATAGAGTCCCACAGGCAAAAATAGGCCCGAGTAGAGGAGCCGTGCAGGCAAGAAGAGGCCCGAACAGAGTCCCGCAGGCAAGGATACGCCCAAATGGAGAGTCCCGCAGGCAAGAATAGGCCCGAACGGAGAGACCCGCAGGCCAGCATACGCCTGAACGGAGATTCCCGCAGGCAAGCATAGGCCCAAACAGAGTCCTGCAGGCCAGAATAGGCCCGAACGGAGAGTCCTGCAGGCCAGAATAGGCCAGAATAGAGATTCCTGCAGGCAAGCATAGGCTCCAACAGAGTCCCGCAAGCCAGGGTACGCCCGAACGGAGATTCCCGGAGCAAGAATAGGCCCGAAAAGAGTCCCGCAGGCCAGAATAGGCCCGAACGGAGAGTCCCGCAGGCCAGAGTAGGGCGGAACAGAGATTCCTGCAGGCAAGCATAGGCCCGAACAGAGTCCCGCAGGCCCGAACAGGCCAGAACGGAGATTCCCGGAGGCAAGAATAGGCAAGAATAGAGGAGCCCCGGAGGCAAGAATAGGCCCGAGTAAAGTCCCGCTCCAGAGAATAGGCCCGAACGGAGAGTCCCGCAGGCCAACATAGGCCCGAACGGTCATTCCCGCAGGCAAGCATAGGCCCGAACAGAGTCCAGCAGGCCAGCATAGGCCCGAACGGAGATTCCCGGACCAAGAATAGACCCGAACGGTGTCCCGAAGGCAAAATGAGGCCCGAGTAGAGGAGCCGTGCAGGCAAGAAGACGCCCGAACACTGTCCGGCAAGCAAGAATAAGCCCAAACGCAGAATCCTGCAGGCAAGAACGGGCCTGAGCAGAGTCCCACTGGCAAGAATAAGCACGAATAGAAGAGGCCCCTAGGCAAGAATAGGCCCGAGTAGAGTCCCGCTCCCAAGATTAGGCCTGAACGGAGAGTCCCGCAGGCCAGAAACGACCAAACAGAGGGTCCCGCGGCCGAGAATAGGCCCGAAGAGATGTCCTGCAGGCGAGAATACGCCCAAACTGAGAATCCCACAGGTCAGCATAACCCTGAAAGTGGATTCCTGCAGGCAAGCATACGCCCGAACAGAGTCCCACAAGCCAGAATAGGACCGAACGGAGTTTTCTGGGGGCAACAATAGGCCTGGACAGAGTCCCGCAGGCAAAAATAGGCCCGAGTAGAGGGGCTGTGCAGGCAAGAAGAGGCCCGAACAGAGTCCTGCAGGCAAGAATAGGCCCAAACGAAGAGCCCCGCTGGCAAGAAGAGACCCGAACAGAGTCCCGAAGGCCAGAAAGGCCCGAACGGAGAGTTCCCCAGGTGAGAATAGGCCCGAACGGAGAGTCCCGCAGGCCAGAATAGGCCCGAATAGAGGAGCCCTTAGGCAAAAATAGGCCCGAATAGAGACCCGCTCACAAGAATAGGCCCGAACGGAGAGTCCCGCAGGCCAGAAAAGCCCGAACAGAGGGTCTCGTTGCGAGACTGGGCCCGAACGAGGGTCCCACAGACCACGATAGGAGCGAACGGAGAGTCTCGCAGGTCAGAATAGGCCCGAACAGAGTCCCGCAGGGAAGTATAGGCCCGAATAGAGTCCCGCAGGGAAGCAGAGGCCTGAATAGAGGAGCGCCGCACACACTATCAGGTCTGAATAGCGGAGCCCCGCACGCACGAACAGGCCCGAGTAGCAGAGCCCTGCAAGCACGAACAGACCCGAGTAGCGGAGCCCCGCATGCACGAACAGGCCCAAGTAGTTTAGCCCCGCATGCACCAACAGGCCCGAGTAGCGGAGCCCCGCACGCACAATCAGGCCTGAGTAGCGGAGCTCCACATGCTAGAACAGGACCGAATATCGGAGCTCCGTAAGCACAAAAGGCTGGAATAGAGCAGCCCCGCACGCAACAGGAGACCCCAAAGGAGACTCCCAGAGGCTAGATTAGGTCCGAACGGAGAGTTTTGCAGGTCAGAATTGTCCCGAACGGAGAGTTGCGCAGGTGAGAATAGTCCTGAACGGAGAGTTGCGCAGGCGAGAATAGGCCCAAAGGAAAGTCCCGCAGGCGAGAGAATATGCCCAAATTGAGAATACCGCAGGCCAGCATACGCCTGAACGGAGATTCCCGTAGGCAAGCATAGGCCCAAACAGAGTCCAGCAGGCCAGAATAGGCCCCAACGGAGAGTCCTGCAGGCCACAATAGGCCGGAACAGAGATTCCTGCAGGCAAGCATAGGCCCAAACAGAGTCCGGCAGGCCAGAATAGGCCCCAACGGAGAGTCCTGCAGGCCACAATAGGCCGGAACAGAGATTCCTGCAGGCAAGCATAGGCCCAAACAGAGTCCCGCAGGCCAGAATAGGCCCGAACGGAGTCCCGCAGGCCAGGGTATGCCCGAACGGAGATTCCCGGAGCAAGCATAGGCCCGAACAGAGTCCCGCAGGCCCGAACAGGCCAGAACGGAGATTCCCGGAGGTAAGAATAGGCAAGAATAGAGGAGCCCCGGAGGCAAGAATAGGCCCGAGTAAAGTCCCGCTCCAGAGAATAGGCCCGAACGGAGAGTCCCGCAGGCCAGAAAGGTCCGAACGGAGAGTCCCGCAGGCCAACATAGGCCCGAACGGTCATTCGCGCAGGCAAGCATAGGCCCGAACAGAGTCCAGCAGGCCAGCATAGGCCCAAACGGAGATTCCCGGAGCAAGAATAGACCCGAACGGTGTCCCGAAGGCAAAATGAGGCCCGAGTAGTGGAGCCGTGCAGGCAAGAAGACGCCCGAACACTGTCCGGCAAGCAAGAATAAGCCCGAACGCAGAATCCTGCAGGCAAGAACGGGCCTGAGCAGAGTCCCACTGGCAAGAAGAAGCACGAATAGAAGAGGCCCCTAGGCAAGAATAGGCCCGAGTGGAGTCCCGCTCCCGCTCCCAAGATTAGGCCCGAACGGAGGGTCCCGCGGGCGAGAATAGGCCCGAAGAGATGTCCTGCAGGCGAGAATACGCCCAAACTGAGAATCCCACAGGTCAGCATAACCCTGAAAGGAGATTCCCGCAGGCAAGCATAGGCCCAAACAGAGTCCCACAAGACAAAATAGGACCGAACGGAGTTTTCCGGGGGCAACAATAGGCCTGGACAGAGTCCCGCAGGCAAAAAGAGGCCCGAGTAGAGGGGCTGTGCAGGCAAGAAGAGGCCCGAACAGAGTCCTGCAGGCAAGAATAGGCCCAAACGAAGAGCCCCGCTGGCAAGAAGAGACCCGAACAGAGTCCCGAAGGCCAGAAAGGCCCGAACGGAGAGTTCCCCAGGTGAGAATAGGCCCGAACGGAGAGTCCCGCAGGCCAGAATAGGCCCGAATAGAGGAGCCCTTAGGCAAAAATAGGCCCGAATAGAGACCCGCTCACAAGAATAGGCCCGAACGGAGAGTCCCGCAGGCCAGAAAAGCCCGAACAGAGGGTCTCGTTGCGAGACTGGGCCCGAACGAGGGTCCCACAGACCACGATAGGAGCGAACGGAGAGTCTCGCAGGTCAGAATAGGCCCGAACAGAGTCCCGCAGGGAAGTATAGGCCCGAATAGAGTCCCGCAGGGAAGCAGAGGCCTGAATAGAGGAGCGCCGCACACACTATCAGGTCTGAATAGCGGAGCCCCGCACGCACGAACAGGCCCGAGTAGCAGAGCCCTGCAAGCACGAACAGACCCGAGTAGCGGAGCCCCGCATGCACGAACAGGCCCAAGTAGTTTAGCCCCGCATGCACCAACAGGCCCGAGTAGCGGAGCCCCGCACGCACAATCAGGCCTGAGTAGCGGAGCTCCACATGCTAGAACAGGACCGAATATCGGAGCTCCGTAAGCACAAAAGGCTGGAATAGAGCAGCCCCGCACGCAACAGGAGACCCCAAAGGAGACTCCCAGAGGCTAGATTAGGTCCGAACGGAGAGTTTTGCAGGTCAGAATTGTCCCGAACGGAGAGTTGCGCAGGTGAGAATAGTCCTGAACGGAGAGTTGCGCAGGCGAGAATAGGCCCAAAGGAAAGTCCCGCAGGCGAGAGAATATGCCCAAATTGAGAATACCGCAGGCCAGCATACGCCTGAACGGAGATTCCCGTAGGCAAGCATAGGCCCAAACAGAGTCCCGCAGGCCAGAATAGGCCCCAACGGAGAGTCCTGCAGGCCACAATAGGCCGGAACAGAGATTCCTGCAGGCAAGCATAGGCCCAAACAGAGTCCCGCAGGCCAGAATAGGCCCCAACGGAGAGTCCTGCAGGCCACAATAGGCCGGAACAGAGATTCCTGCAGGCAAGCATAGGCCCAAACAGAGTCCCGCAGGCCAGAATAGGCCCGAACGGAGTCCCGCAGGCCAGGGTATGCCCGAACGGAGATTCCCGGAGCAAGGATAGGCCCGAACAGAGTCCCGCGGGCAAGAATAGGCCCGAGTAGAGCAGCCATGCAGGCAAGATGAGGCACGAACAGAGTCCCGCTGGCAAGAGTAGCCCTGAACGGAGAACCCTCAGGCAAGAATAGGCTCAAAAGGAGAGTCCCGCAGACAAGAATAGGCCCGAACAGAATCCCAGAGGCAAGAATAGAGGAGCCCCGTAGGCAAGAGTAGGCCCGACTAAAGTCCCGCTCCAGAGAATAGGCCCGAACGGAGAGTCCCGTAGATGAAAAAGGCCTGAACAGAGAGCCCCGCAGGCAGGCATGGGCCCGAACAGAGTCCCACAGGCCAGAATAGTCCCGAACAGAGATTCCCGGAGCAAGAATAGTCCCGAACAGAGATTCCCGGAGCAAGAATAGTCCCGAACAGAGATTCCCGGAGCAAGAATAGCCCCGAACAGAATTCCGCAGGCCAGAATAGACCAGAACGGGGATTTCCGAAAGCAACCAAAGGCCCGAACAGAGTCCCGCAGGCCAGCATACGCCTGAACGGAGATTGCCGAAGGGAAGCCTAGGCCCCAACGAAGAGTCCCGCAGGCCACAATAGGCCCGAACGGAGATTGTCGGAGGCAAGAATAGGCCCCAATAGAGTCCCACAGGCAAAAATAGGCCCGAGTAGAGGAGCCGTGCAGGCAAGAAGAGGCCCGAACAGAGTCCCGCAGGCAAGGATACGCCCAAATGGAGAGTCCCGCAGGCAAGAATAGGCCCGAACGGAGAGACCCGCAGGCCAGCATACGCCTGAACGGAGATTCCCGGAGGCAAGCATAGGCCCAAACAGAGTCCTGCAGGCCAGAATAGGCCCGAACGGAGAGTCCTGCAGGCCAGAATAGGCCAGAATAGAGATTCCTGCAGGCAAGCATAGGCTCCAACAGAGTCCCGCAAGCCAGGGTACGCCCGAACGGAGATTCCCGGAGCAAGAATAGGCCCGAAAAGAGTCCCGCAGGCCAGAATAGGCCCGAACGGAGAGTCCCGCAGGCCAGAGTAGGGCGGAACAGAGATTCCTGCAGGCAAGCATAGGCCCGAACAGAGTCCCGCAGGCCCGAACAGGCCAGAACGGAGATTCCAGGAGGCAAGAATAGGCAAGAATAGAGGAGCCCCGGAGGCAAGAATAGGCCCGAGTAAAGTCCCGCTCCAGAGAATAGGCCCGAACGGAGAGTCCCGCAGGCCAACATAGGCCCGAACGGTCATTCCCGCAGGCAAGCATAGGCCCGAACAGAGTCCAGCAGGCCAGCATAGGCCCGAACGGAGATTCCCGGACCAAGAATAGACCCGAACGGTGTCCCGAAGGCAAAATGAGGCCCGAGTAGAGGAGCCGTGCAGGCAAGAAGACGCCCGAACACTGTCCGGCAAGCAAGAATAAGCCCAAACGCAGAATCCTGCAGGCAAGAACGGGCCTGAGCAGAGTCCCACTGGCAAGAATAAGCACGAATAGAAGAGGCCCCTAGGCAAGAATAGGCCCGAGTAGAGTCCCGCTCCCAAGATTAGGCCTGAACGGAGAGTCCCGCAGGCCAGAAACGACCGAACAGAGGGTCCCGCGGCCGAGAATAGGCCCGAAGAGATGTCCTGCAGGCGAGAATACGCCCAAACTGAGAATCCCACAGGTCAGCATAACCCTGAAAGTGGATTCCTGCAGGCAAGCATACGCCCGAACAGAGTCCCACAAGCCAGAATAGGACCGAACGGAGTTTTCTGGGGGCAACAATAGGCCTGGACAGAGTCCCGCAGGCAAAAAGAGGCCCGAGTAGAGGGGCTGTGCAGGCAAGAAGAGGCCCGAACAGAGTCCTGCAGGCAAGAATAGGCCCAAACGAAGAGCCCCGCTGGCAAGAAGAGACCCGAACAGAGTCCCGAAGGCCAGAAAGGCCCGAACGGAGAGTTCCCCAGGTGAGAATAGGCCCGAACGGAGAGTCCCGCAGGCCAGAATAGGCCCGAATAGAGGAGCCCTTAGGCAAAAATAGGCCCGAATAGAGACCCGCTCACAAGAATAGGCCCGAACGGAGAGTCCCGCAGGCCAGAAAAGCCCGAACAGAGGGTCTCGAAGGCGAGACTGGGCCCGAACGAGGGTGCCGCAGACCACGATAGGAGCGAACGGAGAGTCTCGCAGGCCAGAATAGGCCCGAGTAGAGTCCCGCAGGGAAGGACAGGCCTGAATAGAGGAGCCCCGCACACACTATCAGGCCTGAATAGCGGAGCCCCGCATGCACGAACAGGCCCAAGTAGTGGAGCCCTGCATGCACCAACAGGCCCGAGTAGCGGAGCCCCGCACGCACAATCAGGCCTGAGTAGCGGAGCTCCGCATGCTAGAACAGGACCGAATATCGGAGCTCCGTAAGCACAAAAGGCTGGAATAGAGCAGCCCCGCACACAACAGGAGACCCCAAAGGAGACTCCCAGAGGCTAGATTAGGTCCGAACGGAGAGTTTTGCAGGTCAGAATTGTCCCGAACGGAGAGTTGCGCAGGTGAGAATAGTCCCGAACGGAGAGTTGCGCAGGCGAGAATAGGCCCAAAGGAAAGTCCCGCAGGCGAGAGAATATGCCCAAATTGAGAATACCGCAGGCCAGCATACGCCTGAACGGAGATTCCCGTAGGCAAGCATAGGCCCAAACAGAGTCCCGCAGGCCAGAATAGGCCCCAACGGAGAGTCCTGCAGGCCACAATAGGCCGGAACAGAGATTCCTGCAGGCAAGCATAGGCCCAAACAGAGTCCCGCAGGCCAGAATAGGCCCGAACGGAGTCCCGCAGGCCAGGGTATGCCCGAACGGAGATTCCCGGAGCAAGGATAGGCCCGAACAGAGTCCCGCGGGCAAGAATAGGCCCGAGTAGAGCAGCCATGCAGGCAAGATGAGGCACGAACAGAGTCCCGCTGGCAAGAGTAGCCCTGAACGGAGAACCCTCAGGCAAGAATAGGCTCAAAAGGAGAGTCCCGCAGACAAGAATAGGCCCGAATAGAATCCCAGACGCAAGAATAGAGGAGCCCCGTAGGCAAGAGTAGGCCCGACTAAAGTCCCGCTCCAGAGAATAGGCCCGAACGGAGAGTCCCGTAGATGAAAAAGGCCTGAACAGAGAGCCCCGCAGGCAGGCATGGGCCCGAACAGAGTCCCACAGGCCAGAATAGTCCCGAACAGAGATTCCCGGAGCAAGAATAGTCCCGAACAGAGATTCCCGGAGCAAGAATAGTCCCGAACAGAGATTCCCGGAGCAAGAATAGCCCCGAACAGAATTCCGCAGGCCAGAATAGACCAGAACGGGGATTTCCGAAAGCAACCAAAGGCCCGAACAGAGTCCCGCAGGCCAGCATACGCCTGAACGGAGATTGCCGAAGGGAAGCCTAGGCCCCAACGAAGAGTCCCGCAGGCCAGAATAGGCCCGAACGGAGATTGTCGGAGGCAGGAAAGGCGCCATCAGAGTCCCACAGGCAAAAATAGGCCCGAGTAGAGGAGCCGTGCAGGCAAGAAGAGGCCCGAACAGAGTCCCGCAGGCAAGGATACGCCCAAACGGAGAGTCCCGCAGGCAAGAATAGGCCCGAACGGAGAGACCCGCAGGCCAGCATACGCCTGAATGGAGATTCCCGCAGGCAAGCATAGGCCCAAACAGAGTCCTGCAGGCCACAATAGGCAAGAATAGAGATTCCTGCAGGCAAGCATAGGCCCGAACAGAGTCCCGCAAGCCAGGGTACGCCCGAACGGAGATTCCCGGAGCAAGCATAGGCCCGAACAGAGTCCCGCAGGCCCGAACAGGCCAGAACGGAGATTCCCGGAGGTAAGAATAGGCAAGAATAGAGGAGCCCCGGAGGCAAGAATAGGCCCGAGTAAAGTCCCGCTCCAGAGAATAGGCCCGAACGGAGAGTCCCGCAGGCCAGAAAGGTCCAAACGGAGAGTCCCGCAGGCCAACATAGGCCCGAACGGTCATTCGCGCAGGCAAGCATAGGCCCGAACAGAGTCCAGCAGGCCAGCATAGGCCCAAACGGAGATTCCCGGACCAAGAATAGACCCGAACGGTGTCCCGAAGGCAAAATGAGGCCCGAGTAGTGGAGCCGTGCAGGCAAGAAGACGCCCGAACACTGTCCGGCAAGCAAGAATAAGCCCGAACGCAGAATCCTGCAGGCAAGAACGGGCCTGAGCAGAGTCCCACTGGCAAGAAGAAGCACGAATAGAAGAGGCCCCTAGGCAAGAATAGGCCCGAGTGGAGTCCCGCTCCCGCTCCCAAGATTAGGCCCGAACGGAGGGTCCCGCGGGCGAGAATAGGCCCGAAGAGATGTCCTGCAGGCGAGAATACGCCCAAACTGAGAATCCCACAGGTCAGCATAACCCTGAAAGGAGATTCCCGCAGGCAAGCATAGGCCCAAACAGAGTCCCACAAGACAAAATAGGACCGAACGGAGTTTTCCGGGGGCAACAATAGGCCTGGACAGAGTCCCGCAGGCAAAAAGAGGCCCGAGTAGAGGGGCTGTGCAGGCAAGAAGAGGCCCGAACAGAGTCCTGCAGGCAAGAATAGGCCCAAACGAAGAGCCCCGCTGGCAAGAAGAGACCCGAACAGAGTCCCGAAGGCCAGAAAGGCCCGAACGGAGAGTTCCCCAGGTGAGAATAGGCCCGAACGGAGAGTCCCGCAGGCCAGAATAGGCCCGAATAGAGGAGCCCTTAGGCAAAAATAGGCCCGAATACAGAACCGCTCACAAGAATAGGCCCGAACGGAGAGTCCCGCAGGCCAGAAAAGCCCGAACAGAGGGTCTCGTTGCGAGACTGGGCCCGAAAGAGGGTCCCACAGACCACGATAGGAGCGAACGGAGAGTCTCGCAGGTCAGAATAGGCCCGAACAGAGTCCCGCAGGGAAGTATAGGCCCGAATAGAGTCCCGCAGGGAAGCAGAGGCCTGAATAGAGGAGCGCCGCACACACTATCAGGCCTGAATAGCGGAGCCCCGCACGCACGAACAGGCCCGAGTAGCAGAGCCCTGCAAGCACGAACAGACCCGAGTAGCGGAGCCCCGCATGCACGAACAGGCCCAAGTAGTTTAGCCCCGCATGCACCAACAGGCCCGAGTAGCGGAGCCCCGCACGCACAATCAGGCCTGAGTAGCGGAGCTCCACATGCTAGAACAGGACCGAATATCGGAGCTCCGTAAGCACAAAAGGCTGGAATAGAGCAGCCCCGCACGCAACAGGAGACCCCAAAGGAGACTCCCAGAGGCTAGATTAGGTCCGAACGGAGAGTTTTGCAGGTCAGAATTGTCCCGAACGGAGAGTTGCGCAGGTGAGAATAGTCCCGAACGGAGAGTTGCGCAGGCGAGAATAGGCCCAAAGGAAAGTCCCGCAGGCGAGAGAATATGCCCAAATTGAGAATACCGCAGGCCAGCATACGCCTGAACGGAGATTCCCGTAGGCAAGCATAGGCCCAAACAGAGTCTCGCAGGCCAGAATAGGCCCTAACTGAGAGTCCTGCAGTCCACAATAGGCCGGAACAGAGATTCCTCCATGCAAGCATAGGACCAAACAGAGTCCCGCAGGCCAGAATAGGCCCGAACGGAGTCCCGCAGGCCAGGGTATGCCCGAACGGAGATTCCCGGAGCAAGGATAGGCCCGAACAGAGTCCCGCGGGCAAGAATAGGCCCGAGTAGAGCAGCCATGCAGGCAAGATGAGGCACGAACAGAGTCCCGCTGGCAAGAGTAGCCCTGAACGGAGAACCCTCAGGCAAGAATAGGCTCAAAAGGAGAGTCCCGCAGACAAGAATAGGCCCAAACAGAATCCCAGAGGCAAGAATAGAGGAGCCCCGTAGGCAAGAGTAGGCCCGACTAAAGTCCCGCTCCAGAGAATAGGCCCAAACGGAGAGTCCCGTAGATGAAAAAGGCCTGAACAGAGAGCCCCGCAGGCAGGCATGGGCCCGAACAGAGTCCCACAGGCCAGAATAGTCCCGAACAGAGATTCCCGGAGCAAGAATAGTCCCGAACAGAGATTCCCGGAGCAAGAATAGCCCCGAACAGAATTCCGCAGGCCAGAATAGACCAGAACGGGGATTTCCGAAAGCAACCAAAGGCCCGAACAGAGTCCCGCAGGCCAGCATACGCCTGAACGGAGATTGCCGAAGGGAAGCCTAGGCCCCAACGAAGAGTCCCGCAGGCCACAATAGGCCCGAACGGAGATTGTCGGAGGCAAGAATAGGCCCCAATAGAGTCCCACAGGCAAAAATAGGCCCGAGTAGAGGAGCCGTGCATGCAAGAAGAGGCCCGAACAGAGTCCCTCAGGCAAGGATACGCCCAAATGGAGAGTCCCGCAGGCAAGAATAGGCCCGAACGGAGAGACCCGCAGGCCAGCATACGCCTGAACGGAGATTCCCGCAGGCAAGCATAGGCCCAAACAGAGTCCTGCAGGCCAGAATAGGCCCGAACGGAGTCCTGCAGGCAAGAATAGGCCCAAACGAAGAGCCCCGCTGGCAAGAAGAGACCCGAACAGAGTCCCGAAGGCCAGAAAGGCCCGAACGGAGAGTTCCCCAGGTGAGAATAGGCCCGAACGGAGAGTCCCGCAGGCCAGAATAGGCCCGAATAGAGGAGCCCTTAGGCAAAAATAGGCCCGAATAGAGACCCGCTCACAAGAATAGGCCCGAACGGAGAGTCCCGCAGGCCAGAAAAGCCCGAACAGAGGGTCTCGAAGGCGAGAATGGGCCCGAACGAGGGTCCCGCAGACCACGATAGGGGCGAACGGAGAGTCTCGCAGGCCACAAAAGGCCCGAACAGAATCCCGCAGGGAAGTATAGGCCCGAACGGAGATTCCCGGACCAAGAATAGACCCGAACGGTGTCCCGAAGGCAAAATGAGGCCCGAGTAGTGGAGCCGTGCAGGCAAGAAGACGCCCGAACACTGTCCGGCAAGCAAGAATAAGCCCGAACGCAGAATCCTGCAGGCAAGAACGGGCCTGAACAGAGTCCCACTGGCAAGAAGAAGCACGAATAGAAGAGGCCCCTAGGCAAGAATAGGCCCGAGTAGAGTCCCGCTCCCAAGATTAAGCCCGAACGGAGAGTCCCGCAGGCCAGAAACGACCGAACGGAGGGTCCCGCGGGCCAGAAAAGCCCGAACAGAGGGTCTCGAAGGCGAGAATGGGTCCGAACGAGGGTCCCGCAGATCACGATAGGGGCGAACGGAGAGTCTCGCAGGCCAGAATAGGCACAAACAGAGTCCCGCAGGGAAGAATAGGCCCGAATAGAGTCCCGCAGGGAAGGACAGGCCTGAATAGAGGAGCCCCGCATACACTATCAGGCCTGAATAGCGGAGCCCCGCATGCACGAACAGGCCCGAGTAGCAGAGCCCTGCAAGCACCAACAGGCCCGAGTAGCGGAGCCCCGCACGCACAATCAGGCCTGAGTAGCGGAGCTCCGCATGCTAGAACAGGACCGAATATCGGAGCTCCGTAAGCACAAAAGGCTGGAATAGAGCAGCCCCGCACGCAACAGGAGACCCCAAAGGAGACTCCCAGAGGCTAGATTAGGTCCGAACGGAGAGTTTTGCAGGTCAGAATTGTCCCGAACGGAGAGTTGCGCAGGTGAGAATAGTCCCGAACGGAGAGTTGCGCAGGCGAGAATAGGCCCAAAGGAAAGTCCCGCAGGCGAGAGAATATGCCCAAATTGAGAATACCGCAGGCCAGCATACGCCTGAACGGAGATTCCCGTAGGCAAGCATAGGCCCAAACAGAGTCCCGCAGGCCAGAATAGGCCCCAACGGAGAGTCCTGCAGGCCACAATAGGCCGGAACAGAGATTCCTGCAGGCAAGCATAGGCCCAAACAGAGTCCCGCAGGCCAGAATAGGCCCGAACGGAGTCCCGCAGGCCAGGGTATGCCCGAACGGAGATTCCCGGAGCAAGGATAGGCCCGAACAGAGTCCCGCGGGCAAGAATAGGCCCGAGTAGAGCAGCCATGCAGGCAAGATGAGGCACGAACGAGTCCCGCTGGCAAGAGTAGCCCTGAACGGAGAACCCTCAGGCAAGAATAGGCTCAAAAGGAGAGTCCCGCAGACAAGAATAGGCCCGAACAGAATCCCAGAGGCAAGAATAGAGGAGCCCCGTAGGCAAGAGTAGGCCCGACTAAAGTCCCGCTCCAGAGAATAGGCCCGAACGGAGAGTCCCGTAGATGAAAAAGGCCTGAACAGAGAGCCCCGCAGGCAGGCATGGGCCCGAACAGAGTCCCACAGGCCAGAATAGTCCCGAACAGAGATTCCCGGAGCAAGAATAGTCCCGAACAGAGATTCCCGGAGCAAGAATAGTCCCGAACAGAGATTCCCGGAGCAAGAATAGCCCCGAACAGAATTCCGCAGGCCAGAATAGACCAGAACGGGGATTTCCGAAAGCAACCAAAGGCCCGAACAGAGTCCCGCAGGCCAGCATACGCCTGAACGGAGATTGCCGAAGGGAAGCATAGGCCCAAAAGAAGAGTCCCGCAGGCCAGAATAGGCCCGAACGGAGATTGTCGGAGGCAGGAAAGGCGCCATCAGAGTCCCACAGGCAAAAATAGGCCCGAGTAGAGGAGCCGTGCAGGCAAGAAGAGGCCCGAACAGAGTCCCGCAGGCAAGGATACGCCCAAATGGAGAGTCCCGCAGGCAAGAATAGGCCCGAACGGAGAGACCCGCAGGCCAGCATACGCCTGAACGGAGATTCCCGCAGGCAAGCATAGGCCCAAACAGAGTCCTGCAGGCCACAATAGGCAAGAATAGAGATTCCTGCAGGCAAGCATAGGCCCGAACAGAGTCCCGCAAGCCAGGGTACGCCCGAACGGAGATTCCCGGAGCAAGCATAGGCCCGAACAGAGTCCCGCAGGCCCGAACAGGCCAGAACGGAGATTACCGGAGGTAAGAATAGACAAGAATAGAGGAGCCCCGGAGGCAAGAATAGGCCCGAGTAAAGTCCCGCTCCAGAGAATAGGCCCGAACGGAGAGTCCCGGAGGCCAGAAAGGTCCGAACGGAGAGTCCCGCAGGCCAACATAGGCCCGAACGGTCATTCGCGCAGGGAAGCATAGGCCCGAACAGAGTCCAGCAGGCCAGCATAGGCCCAAACGGAGATTCCCGGACCAAGAATAGACCCGAACGGTGTCCCGAAGGCAAAATGAGGCCCGAGTAGTGGAGCCGTGCAGGCAAGAAGACGCCCGAACACTGTCCGGCAAGCAAGAATAAGCCCGAACGCAGAATCCTGCAGGCAAGAACGGGCCTGAGCAGAGTCCCACTGGCAAGAAGAAGCACGAATAGAAGAGGCCCCTAGGCAAGAATAGGCCCGAGTGGAGTCCCGCTCCCGCTCCCAAGATTAGGCCCGAACGGAGGGTCCCGCGGCCGAGAATAGGCCCGAAGAGATGTCCTGCAGGCGAGAATACGCCCAAACTGAGAATCCCACAGGTCAGCATAACCCTGAAAGGAGATTCCCGCAGGCAAGCATAGGCCCAAACAGAGTCCCACAAGACAAAATAGGACCGAACGGAGTTTTCCGGGGGCAACAATAGGCCTGGACAGAGTCCCGCAGGCAAAAAGAGGCCCGAGTAGAGGGGCTGTGCAGGCAAGAAGAGGCCCGAACAGAGTCCTGCAGGCAAGAATAGGCCCAAACGAAGAGCCCCGCTGGCAAGAAGAGACCCGAACAGAGTCCCGAAGGCCAGAAAGGCCCGAACGGAGAGTTCCCCAGGTGAGAATAGGCCCGAACGGAGAGTCCCGCAGGCCAGAATAGGCCCGAATAGAGGAGCCCTTAGGCAAAAATAGGCCCGAATACAGACCCGCTCACAAGAATAGGCCCGAACGGAGAGTCCCGCAGGCCAGAAAAGCCCGAACAGAGGGTCTCGTTGCGAGACTGGGCCCGAAAGAGGGTCCCACAGACCACGATAGGAGCGAACGGAGAGTCTCGCAGGTCAGAATAGGCCCGAACAGAGTCCCGCAGGGAAGTATAGGCCCGAATAGAGTCCCGCAGGGAAGCAGAGGCCTGAATAGAGGAGCGCCGCACACACTATCAGGCCTGAATAGCGGAGCCCCGCACGCACGAACAGGCCCGAGTAGCAGAGCCCTGCAAGCACGAACAGACCCGAGTAGCGGAGCCCCGCATGCACGAACAGGCCCAAGTAGTGGAGCCCTGCATGCACCAACAGGCCCGAGTAGCGGAGCCCCGCACGCACAATCAGGCCTGAGTAGCGGAGCTCCGCATGCTAGAACAGGACCGAATATCGGAGCTCCGTAAGCACAAAAGGCTGGAATAGAGCAGCCCCGCACGCAACAGGAGACCCCAAAGGAGACTCCCAGAGGCTAGATTAGGTCCGAACGGAGAGTTTTGCAGGTCAGAATTGTCCCGAACGGAGAGACCCGCAGGCAAGAATAGGCCGGAACGGAGAGTCCCGCAGGCAAGAATAGGCCCGAACGGAGAGTTGCGCAGGCGAGAATAGGCCCAAAGGAAAGTCCCGCAGGCGAGAGAATATGCCCAAATTGAGAATACCGCAGGCCAGCATACGCCTGAACGGAGATTCCCGTAGGCAAGCATAGGCCCAAACAGAGTCCCGCAGGCCAGAATAGGCCCCAACGGAGAGTCCTGCAGGCCACAATAGGCCGGAACAGAGATTCCTGCAGGCAAGCATAGGCCCAAACAGAGTCCCGCAGGCCAGAATAGGCCCGAACGGAGTCCCGCAGGCCAGGGTATGCCCGAACGGAGATTCCCGGAGCAAGGATAGGCCCGAACAGAGTCCCGCGGGCAAGAATAGGCCCGAGTAGAGCAGCCATGCAGGCAAGATGAGGCACGAACAGAGTCCCGCTGGCAAGAGTAGCCCTGAACGGAGAACCCACAGGCAAGAATAGGCTCAAAAGGAGAGTCCCGCAGACAAGAATAGGCCCGAACAGAATCCCAGAGGCAAGAATAGAGGAGCCCCGTAGGCAAGAGTAGGCCCGACTAAAGTCCCGCTCCAGAGAATAGGCCCGAACGGAGAGTCCCGTAGATGAAAAAGGCCTGAACAGAGAGCCCCGCAGGCAGGCATGGGCCCGAACAGAGTCCCACAGGCCAGAATAGTCCCGAACAGAGATTCCCGGAGCAAGAATAGTCCCGAACAGAGATTCCCGGAGCAAGAATAGCCCCGAACAGAATTCCGCAGGCCAGAATAGACCAGAACGGGGATTTCCGAAAGCAACCAAAGGCCCGAACAGAGTCCCGCAGGCCAGCATACGCCTGAACGGAGATTGCCGAAGGGAAGCCTAGGCCCCAACGAAGAGTCCCGCAGGCCAGAATAGGCCCGCACGGAGATTGTCGGAGGCAAGAATAGGCCCCAATAGAGTCCCACAGGCAAAAATAGGCCCGAGTAGAGGAGCCGTGCAGGCAAGAAGAGGCCCGAACAGAGTCCCGCAGGCAAGGATACGCCCAAATGGAGAGTCCCGCAGGCAAGAATAGGCCCGAACGGAGAGACCCGCAGGCCAGCATACGCCTGAACGGAGATTCCCGCAGGCAAGCATAGGCCCAAACAGAGTCCTGCAGGCCAGAATAGGCCCGAACGGAGAGTCCTGCAGGCCAGAATAGGCCAGAATAGAGATTCCTGCAGGCAAGCATAGGCTCCAACAGAGTCCCGCAAGCCAGGGTACGCCCGAACGGAGATTCCCGGAGCAAGAATAGGCCCGAAAAGAGTCCCGCAGGCCAGAATAGGCCCGAACGGAGAGTCCCGCAGGCCAGAGTAGGGCGGAACAGAGATTCCTGCAGGCAAGCATAGGCCCGAACAGAGTCCCGCAGGCCCGAACAGGCCAGAACGGAGATTCCCGGAGGCAAGAATAGGCAAGAATAGAGGAGCCCCGGAGGCAAGAATAGGCCCGAGTAAAGTCCCGCTCCAGAGAATAGGCCCGAACGGAGAGTCCCGCAGGCCAACATAGGCCCGAACGGTCATTCCCGCAGGCAAGCATAGGCCCGAACAGAGTCCAGCAGGCCAGCATAGGCCCGAACGGAGATTCCCGGACCAAGAATAGACCCGAACGGTGTCCCGAAGGCAAAATGAGGCCCGAGTAGAGGAGCCGTGCAGGCAAGAAGACGCCCGAACACTGTCCGGCAAGCAAGAATAAGCCCAAACGCAGAATCCTGCAGGCAAGAACGGGCCTGAGCAGAGTCCCACTGGCAAGAATAAGCACGAATAGAAGAGGCCCCTAGGCAAGAATAGGCCCGAGTAGAGTCCCGCTCCCAAGATTAGGCCTGAACGGAGAGTCCCGCAGGCCAGAAACGACCAAACAGAGGGTCCCGCGGGCGAGAATAGGCCCGAAGAGATGTCCTGCAGGCGAGAATACGCCCAAACTGAGAATCCCACAGGTCAGCATAACCCTGAAAGTGGATTCCTGCAGGCAAGCATACGCCCGAACAGAGTCCCACAAGCCAGAATAGGACCGAACGGAGTTTTCTGGGGGCAACAATAGGCCTGGACAGAGTCCCGCAGGCAAAAAGAGGCCCGAGTAGAGGGGCTGTGCAGGCAAGAAGAGGCCCGAACAGAGTCCTGCAGGCAAGAATAGGCCCAAACGAAGAGCCCCGCTGGCAAGAAGAGACCCGAACAGAGTCCCGAAGGCCAGAAAGGCCCGAACGGAGAGTTCCCCAGGTGAGAATAGGCCCGAACGGAGAGTCCCGCAGGCCAGAATAGGCCCGAATAGAGGAGCCCTTAGGCAAAAATAGGCCCGAATAGAGACCCGCTCACAAGAATAGGCCCGAACGGAGAGTCCCGCAGGCCAGAAAAGCCCGAACAGAGGGTCTCGAAGGCGAGAATGGGCCCGAACGAGGGTCCCGCAGACCACGATAGGAGCGATCGGAGAGTCTCGCAGGCCAGAATAGGCCTGAATAGAGTCCCGCAGGGAAGGACAGGCCTGAATAGAGGAGCCCCGCACACACTATCAGGCCTGAATAGCGGAGCCCCGCATGCACGAACAGGCCCAAGTAGTGGAGCCCTGCATGCACCAACAGGCCCGAGTAGCGGAGCCCCGCACGCACAATCAGGCCTGAGTAGCGGAGCTCCGCATGCTAGAACAGGACCGAATATCGGAGCTCCGTAAGCACAAAAGGCTGGAATAGAGCAGCCCCGCACGCAACAGGAGACCCCAAAGGAGACTCCCAGAGGCTAGATTAGGTCCGAACGGAGAGTTTTGCAGGTCAGAATTGTCCCGAACGGAGAGTTGCGCAGGTGAGAATAGTCCCGAACGGAGAGTTGCGCAGGCGAGAATAGGCCCAAAGGAAAGTCCCGCAGGCGAGAGAATATGCCCAAATTGAGAATACCGCAGGCCAGCATACGCCTGAACGGAGATTCCCGTAGGCAAGCATAGGCCCAAACAGAGTCCCGCAGGCCAGAATAGGCCCCAACGGAGAGTCCTGCAGGCCACAATAGGCCGGAACAGAGATTCCTGCAGGCAAGCATAGGCCCAAACAGAGTCCCGCAGGCCAGAATAGGCCCGAACGGAGTCCCGCAGGCCAGGGTATGCCCGAACGGAGATTCCCGGAGCAAGGATAGGCCCGAACAGAGTCCCGCGGGCAAGAATAGGCCCGAGTAGAGCAGCCATGCAGGCAAGATGAGGCACGAACAGAGTCCCGCTGGCAAGAGTAGCCCTGAACGGAGAACCCTCAGGCAAGAATAGGCTCAAAAGGAGAGTCCCGCAGACAAGAATAGGCCCGAACAGAATCCCAGAGGCAAGAATAGAGGAGCCCCGTAGGCAAGAGTAGGCCCGACTAAAGTCCCGCTCCAGAGAATAGGCCCGAACGGAGAGTCCCGTAGATGAAAAAGGCCTGAACAGAGAGCCCCGCAGGCAGGCATGGGCCCGAACAGAGTCCCACAGGCCAGAATAGTCCCGAACAGAGATTCCCGGAGCAAGAATAGTCCCGAACAGAGATTCCCGGAGCAAGAATAGCCCCGAACAGAATTCCGCAGGCCAGAATAGACCAGAACGGGGATTTCCGAAAGCAACCAAAGGCCCGAACAGAGTCCCGCAGGCCAGCATACGCCTGAACGGAGATTGCCGAAGGGAAGCCTAGGCCCCAACGAAGAGTCCCGCAGGCCAGAATAGGCCCGCACGGAGATTGTCGGAGGCAAGAATAGGCCCCAATAGAGTCCCACAGGCAAAAATAGGCCCGAGTAGAGGAGCCGTGCAGGCAAGAAGAGGCCCGAACAGAGTCCCGCAGGCAAGGATACGCCCAAATGGAGAGTCCCGCAGGCAAGAATAGGCCCGAACGGAGAGACCCGCAGGCCAGCATACGCCTGAACGGAGATTCCCGCAGGCAAGCATAGGCCCAAACAGAGTCCTGCAGGCCAGAATAGGCCCGAACGGAGAGTCCTGCAGGCCAGAATAGGCCAGAATAGAGATTCCTGCAGGCAAGCATAGGCTCCAACAGAGTCCCGCAAGCCAGGGTACGCCCGAACGGAGATTCCCGGAGCAAGAATAGGCCCGAAAAGAGTCCCGCAGGCCAGAATAGGCCCGAACGGAGAGTCCCGCAGGCCAGAGTAGGGCGGAACAGAGATTCCTGCAGGCAAGCATAGGCCCGAACAGAGTCCCGCAGGCCCGAACAGGCCAGAACGGAGATTCCCGGAGGCAAGAATAGGCAAGAATAGAGGAGCCCCGGAGGCAAGAATAGGCCCGAGTAAAGTCCCGCTCCAGAGAATAGGCCGGAACGGAGAGTCCCGCAGGCCAACATAGGCCCGAACGGTCATTCCCGCAGGCAAGCATAGGCCCGAACAGAGTCCAGCAGGCCAGCATAGGCCCGAACGGAGATTCCCGGACCAAGAATAGACCCGAACGGTGTCCCGAAGGCAAAATGAGGCCCGAGTAGAGGAGCCGTGCAGGCAAGAAGACGCCCGAACACTGTCCGGCAAGCAAGAATAAGCCCAAACGCAGAATCCTGCAGGCAAGAACGGGCCTGAGCAGAGTCCCACTGGCAAGAATAAGCACGAATAGAAGAGGCCCCTAGGCAAGAATAGGCCCGAGTAGAGTCCCGCTCCCAAGATTAGGCCTGAACGGAGAGTCCCGCAGGCCAGAAACGACCAAACAGAGGGTCCCGCGGGCGAGAATAGGCCCGAAGAGATGTCCTGCAGGCGAGAATACGCCCAAACTGAGAATCCCACAGGTCAGCATAACCCTGAAAGTGGATTCCTGCAGGCAAGCATACGCCCGAACAGAGTCCCACAAGCCAGAATAGGACCGAACGGAGTTTTCTGGGGGCAACAATAGGCCTGGACAGAGTCCCGCAGGCAAAAATAGGCCCGAGTAGAGGGGCTGTGCAGGCAAGAAGAGGCCCGAACAGAGTCCTGCAGGCAAGAATAGGCCCAAACGAAGAGCCCCGCTGGCAAGAAGAGACCCGAACAGAGTCCCGAAGGCCAGAAAGGCCCGAACGGAGAGTTCCCCAGGTGAGAATAGGCCCGAACGGAGAGTCCCGCAGGCCAGAATAGGCCCGAATAGAGGAGCCCTTAGGCAAAAATAGGCCCGAATAGAGACCCGCTCACAAGAATAGGCCCGAACGGAGAGTCCCGCAGGCCAGAAAAGCCCGAACAGAGGGTCTCGAAGGCGAGAATGGGCCCGAACGAGGGTCCCGCAGACCACGATAGGAGCGATCGGAGAGTCTCGCAGGCCAGAATAGGCCCGAATAGAGTCCCGCAGGGAAGGACAGGCCTGAATAGAGGAGCCCCGCACACACTATCAGGCCTGAATAGCGGAGCCCCGCATGCACGAACAGGCCCAAGTAGTGGAGCCCTGCATGCACCAACAGGCCCGAGTAGCGGAGCCCCGCACGCACAATCAGGCCTGAGTAGCGGAGCTCCGCATGCTAGAACAGGACCGAATATCGGAGCTCCGTAAGCACAAAAGGCTGGAATAGAGCAGCCCCGCACGCAACAGGAGACCCCAAAGGAGACTCCCAGAGGCTAGATTAGGTCCGAACGGAGAGTTTTGCAGGTCAGAATTGTCCCGAACGGAGAGTTGCGCAGGTGAGAATAGTCCCGAACGGAGAGTTGCGCAGGCGAGAATAGGCCCAAAGGAAAGTCCCGCAGGCGAGAGAATATGCCCAAATTGAGAATACCGCAGGCCAGCATACGCCTGAACGGAGATTCCCGTAGGCAAGCATAGGCCCAAACAGAGTCCCGCAGGCCAGAATAGGCCCCAACGGAGAGTCCTGCAGGCCACAATAGGCCGGAACAGAGATTCCTGCAGGCAAGCATAGGCCCAAACAGAGTCCCGCAGGCCAGAATAGGCCCGAACGGAGTCCCGCAGGCCAGGGAATGCCCGAACGGAGATTCCCGGAGCAAGGATAGGCCCGAACAGAGTCCCGCAGGCAAGAATAGGCCCGAGTAGAGCAGCCATGCAGGCAAGATGAGGCACGAACAGAGTCCCGCTGGCAAGAGTAGCCCTGAACGGAGAACCCTCAGGCAAGAATAGGCTCAAAAGGAGAGTCCCGCAGACAAGAATAGGCCCGAACAGAATCCCAGAGGCAAGAATAGAGGAGCCCCGTAGGCAAGAGTAGGCCCGACTAAAGTCCCGCTCCAGAGAATAGGCCCGAACGGAGAGTCCCGTAGATGAAAAAGGCCTGAACAGAGAGCCCCGCAGGCAGGCATGGGCCCGAACAGAGTCCCACAGGCCAGAATAGTCCCGAACAGAGATTCCCGGAGCAAGAATAGTCCCGAACAGAGATTCCCGGAGCAAGAATAGCCCCGAACAGAATTCCGCAGGCCAGAATAGACCAGAACGGGGATTTCCGAAAGCAACCAAAGGCCCGAACAGAGTCCCGCAGGCCAGCATACGCCTGAACGGAGATTGCCGAAGGGAAGCCTAGGCCCCAACGAAGAGTCCCGCAGGCCAGAATAGGCCCGAACGGAGATTGTCGGAGGCAAGAATAGGCCCCAATAGAGTCCCACAGGCAAAAATAGGCCCGAGTAGAGGAGCCGTGCAGGCAAGAAGAGGCCCGAACAGAGTCCCGCAGGCAAGGATACGCCCAAATGGAGAGTCCCGCAGGCAAGAATAGGCCCGAACGGAGAGACCCGCAGGCCAGCATACGCCTGAACGGAGATTCCCGCAGGCAAGCATAGGCCCAAACAGAGTCCTGCAGGCCAGAATAGGCCCGAACGGAGAGTCCTGCAGGCCAGAATAGGCCAGAATAGAGATTCCTGCAGGCAAGCATAGGCTCCAACAGAGTCCCGCAAGCCAGGGTACGCCCGAACGGAGATTCCCGGAGCAAGAATAGGCCCGAAAAGAGTCCCGCAGGCCAGAATAGGCCCGAACGGAGAGTCCCGCAGGCCAGAGTAGGGCGGAACAGAGATTCCTGCAGGCAAGCATAGGCCCGAACAGAGTCCCGCAGGCCCGAACAGGCCAGAACGGAGATTCCCGGAGGCAAGAATAGGCAAGAATAGAGGAGCCCCGGAGGCAAGAATAGGCCCGAGTAAAGTCCCGCTCCAGAGAATAGGCCCGAACGGAGAGTCCCGCAGGCCAACATAGGCCCGAACGGTCATTCCCGCAGGCAAGCATAGGCCCGAACAGAGTCCAGCAGGCCAGCATAGGCCCGAACGGAGATTCCCGGACCAAGAATAGACCCGAACGGTGTCCCGAAGGCAAAATGAGGCCCGAGTAGAGGAGCCGTGCAGGCAAGAAGACGCCCGAACACTGTCCGGCAAGCAAGAATAAGCCCAAACGCAGAATCCTGCAGGCAAGAACGGGCCTGAGCAGAGTCCCACTGGCAAGAATAAGCACGAATAGAAGAGGCCCCTAGGCAAGAATAGGCCCGAGTAGAGTCCCGCTCCCAAGATTAGGCCTGAACGGAGAGTCCCGCAGGCCAGAAACGACCAAACAGAGGGTCCCGCGGCCGAGAATAGGCCCGAAGAGATGTCCTGCAGGCGAGAATACGCCCAAACTGAGAATCCCACAGGTCAGCATAACCCTGAAAGTGGATTCCTGCAGGCAAGCATACGCCCGAACAGAGTCCCACAAGCCAGAATAGGACCGAACGGAGTTTTCTGGGGGCAACAATAGGCCTGGACAGAGTCCCGCAGGCAAAAATAGGCCCGAGTAGAGGGGCTGTGCAGGCAAGAAGAGGCCCGAACAGAGTCCTGCAGGCAAGAATAGGCCCAAACGAAGAGCCCCGCTGGCAAGAAGAGACCCGAACAGAGTCCCGAAGGCCAGAAAGGCCCGAACGGAGAGTTCCCCAGGTGAGAATAGGCCCGAACGGAGAGTCCCGCAGGCCAGAATAGGCCCGAATAGAGGAGCCCTTAGGCAAAAATAGGCCCGAATAGAGACCCGCTCACAAGAATAGGCCCGAACGGAGAGTCCCGCAGGCCAGAAAAGCCCGAACAGAGGGTCTCGAAGGCGAGAATGGGCCCGAACGAGGGTCCCGCAGACCACGATAGGAGCGAACGGAGAGTCTCGCAGGCCAGAATAGGCCCGAATAGAGTCCCGCAGGGAAGGACAGGCCTGAATAGAGGAGCCCCGCACACACTATCAGGCCTGAATAGCGGAGCCCCGCATGCACGAACAGGCCCAAGTAGTGGAGCCCTGCATGCACCAACAGGCCCGAGTAGCGGAGCCCCGCACGCACAATCAGGCCTGAGTAGCGGAGCTCCGCATGCTAGAACAGGACCGAATATCGGAGCTCCGTAAGCACAAAAGGCTGGAATAGAGCAGCCCCGCACACAACAGGAGACCCCAAAGGAGACTCCCAGAGGCTAGATTAGGTCCGAACGGAGAGTTTTGCAGGTCAGAATTGTCCCGAACGGAGAGTTGCGCAGGTGAGAATAGTCCCGAACGGAGAGTTGCGCAGGCGAGAATAGGCCCAAAGGAAAGTCCCGCAGGCGAGAGAATATGCCCAAATTGAGAATACCGCAGGCCAGCATACGCCTGAACGGAGATTCCCGTAGGCAAGCATAGGCCCAAACAGAGTCCCGCAGGCCAGAATAGGCCCCAACGGAGAGTCCTGCAGGCCACAATAGGCCGGAACAGAGATTCCTGCAGGCAAGCATAGGCCCAAACAGAGTCCCGCAGGCCAGAATAGGCCCCAACGGAGAGTCCTGCAGGCCACAATAGGCCGGAACAGAGATTCCTGCAGGCAAGCATAGGCCCAAACAGAGTCCCGCAGGCCAGAATAGGCCCGAACGGAGTCCCGCAGGCCAGGGTATGCCCGAACGGAGATTCCCGGAGCAAGGATAGGCCCGAACAGAGTCCCGCGGGCAAGAATAGGCCCGAGTAGAGCAGCCATGCAGGCAAGATGAGGCACGAACAGAGTCCCGCTGGCAAGAGTAGCCCTGAACGGAGAACCCTCAGGCAAGAATAGGCTCAAAAGGAGAGTCCCGCAGACAAGAATAGGCCCGAACAGAATCCCAGAGGCAAGAATAGAGGAGCCCCGTAGGCAAGAGTAGGCCCGACTAAAGTCCCGCTCCAGAGAATAGGCCCGAACGGAGAGTCCCGTAGATGAAAAAGGCCTGAACAGAGAGCCCCGCAGGCAGGCATGGGCCCGAACAGAGTCCCACAGGCCAGAATAGTCCCGAACAGAGATTCCCGGAGCAAGAATAGTCCCGAACAGAGATTCCCGGAGCAAGAATAGCCCCGAACAGAATTCCGCAGGCCAGAATAGACCAGAACGGGGATTTCCGAAAGCAACCAAAGGCCCGAACAGAGTCCCGCAGGCCAGCATACGCCTGAACGGAGATTGCCGAAGGGAAGCCTAGGCCCCAACGAAGAGTCCCGCAGGCCAGAATAGGCCCGCACGGAGATTGTCGGAGGCAAGAATAGGCCCCAATAGAGTCCCACAGGCAAAAATAGGCCCGAGTAGAGGAGCCGTGCAGGCAAGAAGAGGCCCGAACAGAGTCCCGCAGGCAAGGATACGCCCAAATGGAGAGTCCCGCAGGCAAGAATAGGCCCGAACGGAGAGACCCGCAGGCCAGCATACGCCTGAACGGAGATTCCCGCAGGCAAGCATAGGCCCAAACAGAGTCCTGCAGGCCAGAATAGGCCCGAACGGAGAGTCCTGCAGGCCAGAATAGGCCAGAATAGAGATTCCTGCAGGCAAGCATAGGCTCCAACAGAGTCCCGCAAGCCAGGGTACGCCCGAACGGAGATTCCCGGAGCAAGAATAGGCCCGAAAAGAGTCCCGCAGGCCAGAATAGGCCCGAACGGAGAGTCCCGCAGGCCAGAGTAGGGCGGAACAGAGATTCCTGCAGGCAAGCATAGGCCCGAACAGAGTCCCGCAGGCCCGAACAGGCCAGAACGGAGATTCCCGGAGGCAAGAATAGGCAAGAATAGAGGAGCCCCGGAGGCAAGAATAGGCCCGAGTAAAGTCCCGCTCCAGAGAATAGGCCCGAACGGAGAGTCCCGCAGGCCAACATAGGCCCGAACGGTCATTCCCGCAGGCAAGCATAGGCCCGAACAGAGTCCAGCAGGCCAGCATAGGCCCGAACGGAGATTCCCGGACCAAGAATAGACCCGAACGGTGTCCCGAAGGCAAAATGAGGCCCGAGTAGAGGAGCCGTGCAGGCAAGAAGACGCCCGAACACTGTCCGGCAAGCAAGAATAAGCCCAAACGCAGAATCCTGCAGGCAAGAACGGGCCTGAGCAGAGTCCCACTGGCAAGAATAAGCACGAATAGAAGAGGCCCCTAGGCAAGAATAGGCCCGAGTAGAGTCCCGCTCCCAAGATTAGGCCTGAACGGAGAGTCCCGCAGGCCAGAAACGACCAAACAGAGGGTCCCGCGGCCGAGAATAGGCCCGAAGAGATGTCCTGCAGGCGAGAATACGCCCAAACTGAGAATCCCACAGGTCAGCATAACCCTGAAAGTGGATTCCTGCAGGCAAGCATACGCCCGAACAGAGTCCCACAAGCCAGAATAGGACCGAACGGAGTTTTCTGGGGGCAACAATAGGCCTGGACAGAGTCCCGCAGGCAAAAATAGGCCCGAGTAGAGGGGCTGTGCAGGCAAGAAGAGGCCCGAACAGAGTCCTGCAGGCAAGAATAGGCCCAAACGAAGAGCCCCGCTGGCAAGAAGAGACCCGAACAGAGTCCCGAAGGCCAGAAAGGCCCGAACGGAGAGTTCCCCAGGTGAGAATAGGCCCGAACGGAGAGTCCCGCAGGCCAGAATAGGCCCGAATAGAGGAGCCCTTAGGCAAAAATAGGCCCGAATAGAGACCCGCTCACAAGAATAGGCCCGAACGGAGAGTCCCGCAGGCCAGAAAAGCCCGAACAGAGGGTATCGAAGGCGAGAATGGGCCCGAACGAGGGTCCCGCAGACCACGATAGGAGCGAACGGAGAGTCTCGCAGGCCAGAATAGGCCCGAATAGAGTCCCGCAGGGAAGGACAGGCCTGAATAGAGGAGCCCCGCACACACTATCAGGCCTGAATAGCGGAGCCCCGCATGCACGAACAGGCCCAAGTAGTGGAGCCCTGCATGCACCAACAGGCCCGAGTAGCGGAGCCCCGCACGCACAATCAGGCCTGAGTAGCGGAGCTCCGCATGCTAGAACAGGACCGAATATCGGAGCTCCGTAAGCACAAAAGGCTGGAATAGAGCAGCCCCGCACACAACAGGAGACCCCAAAGGAGACTCCCAGAGGCTAGATTAGGTCCGAACGGAGAGTTTTGCAGGTCAGAATTGTCCCGAACGGAGAGTTGCGCAGGTGAGAATAGTCCCGAACGGAGAGTTGCGCAGGCGAGAATAGGCCCAAAGGAAAGTCCCGCAGGCGAGAGAATATGCCCAAATTGAGAATACCGCAGGCCAGCATACGCCTGAACGGAGATTCCCGTAGGCAAGCATAGGCCCAAACAGAGTCCCGCAGGCCAGAATAGGCCCCAACGGAGAGTCCTGCAGGCCACAATAGGCCGGAACAGAGATTCCTGCAGGCAAGCATAGGCCCAAACAGAGTCCCGCAGGCCAGAATAGGCCCCAACGGAGAGTCCTGCAGGCCACAATAGGCCGGAACAGAGATTCCTGCAGGCAAGCATAGGCCCAAACAGAGTCCCGCAGGCCAGAATAGGCCCGAACGGAGTCCCGCAGGCCAGGGTATGCCCGAACGGAGATTCCCGGAGCAAGGATAGGCCCGAACAGAGTCCCGCGGGCAAGAATAGGCCCGAGTAGAGCAGCCATGCAGGCAAGATGAGGCACGAACAGAGTCCCGCTGGCAAGAGTAGCCCTGAACGGAGAACCCTCAGGCAAGAATAGGCTCAAAAGGAGAGTCCCGCAGACAAGAATAGGCCCGAACAGAATCCCAGAGGCAAGAATAGAGGAGCCCCGTAGGCAAGAGTAGGCCCGACTAAAGTCCCGCTCCAGAGAATAGGCCCGAACGGAGAGTCCCGTAGATGAAAAAGGCCTGAACAGAGAGCCCCGCAGGCAGGCATGGGCCCGAACAGAGTCCCACAGGCCAGAATAGTCCCGAACAGAGATTCCCGGAGCAAGAATAGTCCCGAACAGAGATTCCCGGAGCAAGAATAGCCCCGAACAGAATTCCGCAGGCCAGAATAGACCAGAACGGGGATTTCCGAAAGCAACCAAAGGCCCGAACAGAGTCCCGCAGGCCAGCATACGCCTGAACGGAGATTGCCGAAGGGAAGCCTAGGCCCCAACGAAGAGTCCCGCAGGCCAGAATAGGCCCGCACGGAGATTGTCGGAGGCAAGAATAGGCCCCAATAGAGTCCCACAGGCAAAAATAGGCCCGAGTAGAGGAGCCGTGCAGGCAAGAAGAGGCCCGAACAGAGTCCCGCAGGCAAGGATACGCCCAAATGGAGAGTCCCGCAGGCAAGAATAGGCCCGAACGGAGAGACCCGCAGGCCAGCATACGCCTGAACGGAGATTCCCGCAGGCAAGCATAGGCCCAAACAGAGTCCTGCAGGCCAGAATAGGCCCGAACGGAGAGTCCTGCAGGCCAGAATAGGCCAGAATAGAGATTCCTGCAGGCAAGCATAGGCTCCAACAGAGTCCCGCAAGCCAGGGTACGCCCGAACGGAGATTCCCGGAGCAAGAATAGGCCCGAAAAGAGTCCCGCAGGCCAGAATAGGCCCGAACGGAGATTCCCGCAGGCCAGAGTAGGGCGGAACAGAGATTCCTGCAGGCAAGCATAGGCCCGAACAGAGTCCCGCAGGCCCGAACAGGCCAGAACGGAGATTCCCGGAGGCAAGAATAGGCAAGAATAGAGGAGCCCCGGAGGCAAGAATAGGCCCGAGTAAAGTCCCGCTCCAGAGAATAGGCCCGAACGGAGAGTCCCGCAGGCCAACATAGGCCCGAACGGTCATTCCCGCAGGCAAGCATAGGCCCGAACAGAGTCCAGCAGGCCAGCATAGGCCCGAACGGAGATTCCCGGACCAAGAATAGACCCGAACGGTGTCCCGAAGGCAAAATGAGGCCCGAGTAGAGGAGCCGTGCAGGCAAGAAGACGCCCGAACACTGTCCGGCAAGCAAGAATAAGCCCAAACGCAGAATCCTGCAGGCAAGAACGGGCCTGAGCAGAGTCCCACTGGCAAGAATAAGCACGAATAGAAGAGGCCCCTAGGCAAGAATAGGCCCGAGTAGAGTCCCGCTCCCAAGATTAGGCCTGAACGGAGAGTCCCGCAGGCCAGAAACGACCGAACAGAGGGTCCCGCGGGCGAGAATAGGCCCGAAGAGATGTCCTGCAGGCGAGAATACGCCCAAACTGAGAATCCCACAGGTCAGCATAACCCTGAAAGTGGATTCCTGCAGGCAAGCATACGCCCGAACAGAGTCCCACAAGCCAGAATAGGACCGAACGGAGTTTTCTGGGGGCAACAATAGGCCTGGACAGAGTCCCGCAGGCAAAAATAGGCCCGAGTAGAGGGGCTGTGCAGGCAAGAAGAGGCCCGAACAGAGTCCTGCAGGCAAGAATAGGCCCAAACGAAGAGCCCCGCTGGCAAGAAGAGACCCGAACAGAGTCCCGAAGGCCAGAAAGGCCCGAACGGAGAGTTCCCCAGGTGAGAATAGGCCCGAACGGAGAGTCCCGCAGGCCAGAATAGGCCCGAATAGAGGAGCCCTTAGGCAAAAATAGGCCCGAATAGAGACCCGCTCACAAGAATAGGCCCGAACGGAGAGTCCCGCAGGCCAGAAAAGCCCGAACAGAGGGTCTCGAAGGCGAGAATGGGCCCGAACGAGGGTCCCGCAGACCACGATAGGAGCGAACGGAGAGTCTCGCAGGCCAGAATAGGCCCGAATAGAGTCCCGCAGGGAAGGACAGGCCTGAATAGAGGAGCCCCGCACACACTATCAGGCCTGAATAGCGGAGCCCCGCATGCACGAACAGGCCCAAGTAGTGGAGCCCTGCATGCACCAACAGGCCCGAGTAGCGGAGCCCCGCACGCACAATCAGGCCTGAGTAGCGGAGCTCCGCATGCTAGAACAGGACCGAATATCGGAGCTCCGTAAGCACAAAAGGCTGGAATAGAGCAGCCCCGCACACAACAGGAGACCCCAAAGGAGACTCCCAGAGGCTAGATTAGGTCCGAACGGAGAGTTTTGCAGGTCAGAATTGTCCCGAACGGAGAGTTGCGCAGGTGAGAATAGTCCCGAACGGAGAGTTGCGCAGGCGAGAATAGGCCCAAAGGAAAGTCCCGCAGGCGAGAGAATATGCCCAAATTGAGAATACCGCAGGCCAGCATACGCCTGAACGGAGATTCCCGTAGGCAAGCATAGGCCCAAACAGAGTCCCGCAGGCCAGAATAGGCCCCAACGGAGAGTCCTGCAGGCCACAATAGGCCGGAACAGAGATTCCTGCAGGCAAGCATAGGCCCAAACAGAGTCCCGCAGGCCAGAATAGGCCCGAACGGAGTCCCGCAGGCCAGGGTATGCCCGAACGGAGATTCCCGGAGCAAGGATAGGCCCGAACAGAGTCCCGCGGGCAAGAATAGGCCCGAGTAGAGCAGCCATGCAGGCAAGATGAGGCACGAACAGAGTCCCGCTGGCAAGAGTAGCCCTGAACGGAGAACCCTCAGGCAAGAATAGGCTCAAAAGGAGAGTCCCGCAGACAAGAATAGGCCCGAACAGAATCCCAGAGGCAAGAATAGAGGAGCCCCGTAGGCAAGAGTAGGCCCGACTAAAGTCCCGCTCCAGAGAATAGGCCCGAACGGAGAGTCCCGTAGATGAAAAAGGCCTGAACAGAGAGCCCCGCAGGCAGGCATGGGCCCGAACAGAGTCCCACAGGCCAGAATAGTCCCGAACAGAGATTCCCGGAGCAAGAATAGTCCCGAACAGAGATTCCCGGAGCAAGAATAGCCCCGAACAGAATTCCGCAGGCCAGAATAGACCAGAACGGGGATTTCCGAAAGCAACCAAAGGCCCGAACAGAGTCCCGCAGGCCAGCATACGCCTGAACGGAGATTGCCGAAGGGAAGCCTAGGCCCCAACGAAGAGTCCCGCAGGCCAGAATAGGCCCGCACGGAGATTGTCGGAGGCAAGAATAGGCCCCAATAGAGTCCCACAGGCAAAAATAGGCCCGAGTAGAGGAGCCGTGCAGGCAAGAAGAGGCCCGAACAGAGTCCCGCAGGCAAGGATACGCCCAAATGGAGAGTCCCGCAGGCAAGAATAGGCCCGAACGGAGAGACCCGCAGGCCAGCATACGCCTGAACGGAGATTCCCGCAGGCAAGCATAGGCCCAAACAGAGTCCTGCAGGCCAGAATAGGCCCGAACGGAGAGTCCTGCAGGCCAGAATAGGCCAGAATAGAGATTCCTGCAGGCAAGCATAGGCTCCAACAGAGTCCCGCAAGCCAGGGTACGCCCGAACGGAGATTCCCGGAGCAAGAATAGGCCCGAAAAGAGTCCCGCAGGCCAGAATAGGCCCGAACGGAGAGTCCCGCAGGCCAGAGTAGGGCGGAACAGAGATTCCTGCAGGCAAGCATAGGCCCGAACAGAGTCCCGCAGGCCCGAACAGGCCAGAACGGAGATTCCCGGAGGCAAGAATAGGCAAGAATAGAGGAGCCCCGGAGGCAAGAATAGGCCCGAGTAAAGTCCCGCTCCAGAGAATAGGCCCGAACGGAGAGTCCCGCAGGCCAACATAGGCCCGAACGGTCATTCCCGCAGGCAAGCATAGGCCCGAACAGAGTCCAGCAGGCCAGCATAGGCCCGAACGGAGATTCCCGGACCAAGAATAGACCCGAACGGTGTCCCGAAGGCAAAATGAGGCCCGAGTAGAGGAGCCGTGCAGGCAAGAAGACGCCCGAACACTGTCCGGCAAGCAAGAATAAGCCCAAACGCAGAATCCTGCAGGCAAGAACGGGCCTGAGCAGAGTCCCACTGGCAAGAATAAGCACGAATAGAAGAGGCCCCTAGGCAAGAATAGGCCCGAGTAGAGTCCCGCTCCCAAGATTAGGCCTGAACGGAGAGTCCCGCAGGCCAGAAACGACCAAACAGAGGGTCCCGCGGGCGAGAATAGGCCCGAAGAGATGTCCTGCAGGCGAGAATACGCCCAAACTGAGAATCCCACAGGTCAGCATAACCCTGAAAGTGGATTCCTGCAGGCAAGCATACGCCCGAACAGAGTCCCACAAGCCAGAATAGGACCGAACGGAGTTTTCTGGGGGCAACAATAGGCCTGGACAGAGTCCCGCAGGCAAAAATAGGCCCGAGTAGAGGGGCTGTGCAGGCAAGAAGAGGCCCGAACAGAGTCCTGCAGGCAAGAATAGGCCCAAACGAAGAGCCCCGCTGGCAAGAAGAGACCCGAACAGAGTCCCGAAGGCCAGAAAGGCCCGAACGGAGAGTTCCCCAGGTGAGAATAGGCCCGAACGGAGAGTCCCGCAGGCCAGAATAGGCCCGAATAGAGGAGCCCTTAGGCAAAAATAGGCCCGAATAGAGACCCGCTCACAAGAATAGGCCCGAACGGAGAGTCCCGCAGGCCAGAAAAGCCCGAACAGAGGGTCTCGAAGGCGAGAATGGGCCCGAACGAGGGTCCCGCAGACCACGATAGGAGCGAACGGAGAGTCTCGCAGGCCAGAATAGGCCCGAATAGAGTCCCGCAGGGAAGGACAGGCCTGAATAGAGGAGCCCCGCACACACTATCAGGCCTGAATAGCGGAGCCCCGCATGCACGAACAGGCCCAAGTAGTGGAGCCCTGCATGCACCAACAGGCCCGAGTAGCGGAGCCCCGCACGCACAATCAGGCCTGAGTAGCGGAGCTCCGCATGCTAGAACAGGACCGAATATCGGAGCTCCGTAAGCACAAAAGGCTGGAATAGAGCAGCCCCGCACACAACAGGAGACCCCAAAGGAGACTCCCAGAGGCTAGATTAGGTCCGAACGGAGAGTTTTGCAGGTCAGAATTGTCCCGAACGGAGAGTTGCGCAGGTGAGAATAGTCCCGAACGGAGAGTTGCGCAGGCGAGAATAGGCCCAAAGGAAAGTCCCGCAGGCGAGAGAATATGCCCAAATTGAGAATACCGCAGGCCAGCATACGCCTGAACGGAGATTCCCGTAGGCAAGCATAGGCCCAAACAGAGTCCCGCAGGCCAGAATAGGCCCCAACGGAGAGTCCTGCAGGCCACAATAGGCCGGAACAGAGATTCCTGCAGGCAAGCATAGGCCCAAACAGAGTCCCGCAGGCCAGAATAGGCCCCAACGGAGAGTCCTGCAGGCCACAATAGGCCGGAACAGAGATTCCTGCAGGCAAGCATAGGCCCAAACAGAGTCCCGCAGGCCAGAATAGGCCCGAACGGAGTCCCGCAGGCCAGGGTATGCCCGAACGGAGATTCCCGGAGCAAGGATAGGCCCGAACAGAGTCCCGCGGGCAAGAATAGGCCCGAGTAGAGCAGCCATGCAGGCAAGATGAGGCACGAACAGAGTCCCGCTGGCAAGAGTAGCCCTGAACGGAGAACCCTCAGGCAAGAATAGGCTCAAAAGGAGAGTCCCGCAGACAAGAATAGGCCCGAACAGAATCCCAGAGGCAAGAATAGAGGAGCCCCGTAGGCAAGAGTAGGCCCGACTAAAGTCCCGCTCCAGAGAATAGGCCCGAACGGAGAGTCCCGTAGATGAAAAAGGCCTGAACAGAGAGCCCCGCAGGCAGGCATGGGCCCGAACAGAGTCCCACAGGCCAGAATAGTCCCGAACAGAGATTCCCGGAGCAAGAATAGTCCCGAACAGAGATTCCCGGAGCAAGAATAGCCCCGAACAGAATTCCGCAGGCCAGAATAGACCAGAACGGGGATTTCCGAAAGCAACCAAAGGCCCGAACAGAGTCCCGCAGGCCAGCATACGCCTGAACGGAGATTGCCGAAGGGAAGCCTAGGCCCCAACGAAGAGTCCCGCAGGCCAGAATAGGCCCGCACGGAGATTGTCGGAGGCAAGAATAGGCCCCAATAGAGTCCCACAGGCAAAAATAGGCCCGAGTAGAGGAGCCGTGCAGGCAAGAAGAGGCCCGAACAGAGTCCCGCAGGCAAGGATACGCCCAAATGGAGAGTCCCGCAGGCAAGAATAGGCCCGAACGGAGAGACCCGCAGGCCAGCATACGCCTGAACGGAGATTCCCGCAGGCAAGCATAGGCCCAAACAGAGTCCTGCAGGCCAGAATAGGCCCGAACGGAGAGTCCTGCAGGCCAGAATAGGCCAGAATAGAGATTCCTGCAGGCAAGCATAGGCTCCAACAGAGTCCCGCAAGCCAGGGTACGCCCGAACGGAGATTCCCGGAGCAAGAATAGGCCCGAAAAGAGTCCCGCAGGCCAGAATAGGCCCGAACGGAGATTCCCGCAGGCCAGAGTAGGGCGGAACAGAGATTCCTGCAGGCAAGCATAGGCCCGAACAGAGTCCCGCAGGCCCGAACAGGCCAGAACGGAGATTCCCGGAGGCAAGAATAGGCAAGAATAGAGGAGCCCCGGAGGCAAGAATAGGCCCGAGTAAAGTCCCGCTCCAGAGAATAGGCCCGAACGGAGAGTCCCGCAGGCCAACATAGGCCCGAACGGTCATTCCCGCAGGCAAGCATAGGCCCGAACAGAGTCCAGCAGGCCAGCATAGGCCCGAACGGAGATTCCCGGACCAAGAATAGACCCGAACGGTGTCCCGAAGGCAAAATGAGGCCCGAGTAGAGGAGCCGTGCAGGCAAGAAGACGCCCGAACACTGTCCGGCAAGCAAGAATAAGCCCAAACGCAGAATCCTGCAGGCAAGAACGGGCCTGAGCAGAGTCCCACTGGCAAGAATAAGCACGAATAGAAGAGGCCCCTAGGCAAGAATAGGCCCGAGTAGAGTCCCGCTCCCAAGATTAGGCCTGAACGGAGAGTCCCGCAGGCCAGAAACGACCGAACAGAGGGTCCCGCGGGCGAGAATAGGCCCGAAGAGATGTCCTGCAGGCGAGAATACGCCCAAACTGAGAATCCCACAGGTCAGCATAACCCTGAAAGTGGATTCCTGCAGGCAAGCATACGCCCGAACAGAGTCCCACAAGCCAGAATAGGACCGAACGGAGTTTTCTGGGGGCAACAATAGGCCTGGACAGAGTCCCGCAGGCAAAAATAGGCCCGAGTAGAGGGGCTGTGCAGGCAAGAAGAGGCCCGAACAGAGTCCTGCAGGCAAGAATAGGCCCAAACGAAGAGCCCCGCTGGCAAGAAGAGACCCGAACAGAGTCCCGAAGGCCAGAAAGGCCCGAACGGAGAGTTCCCCAGGTGAGAATAGGCCCGAACGGAGAGTCCCGCAGGCCAGAATAGGCCCGAATAGAGGAGCCCTTAGGCAAAAATAGGCCCGAATAGAGACCCGCTCACAAGAATAGGCCCGAACGGAGAGTCCCGCAGGCCAGAAAAGCCCGAACAGAGGGTCTCGAAGGCGAGAATGGGCCCGAACGAGGGTCCCGCAGACCACGATAGGAGCGAACGGAGAGTCTCGCAGGCCAGAATAGGCCCGAATAGAGTCCCGCAGGGAAGGACAGGCCTGAATAGAGGAGCCCCGCACACACTATCAGGCCTGAATAGCGGAGCCCCGCATGCACGAACAGGCCCAAGTAGTGGAGCCCTGCATGCACCAACAGGCCCGAGTAGCGGAGCCCCGCACGCACAATCAGGCCTGAGTAGCGGAGCTCCGCATGCTAGAACAGGACCGAATATCGGAGCTCCGTAAGCACAAAAGGCTGGAATAGAGCAGCCCCGCACACAACAGGAGACCCCAAAGGAGACTCCCAGAGGCTAGATTAGGTCCGAACGGAGAGTTTTGCAGGTCAGAATTGTCCCGAACGGAGAGTTGCGCAGGTGAGAATAGTCCCGAACGGAGAGTTGCGCAGGCGAGAATAGGCCCAAAGGAAAGTCCCGCAGGCGAGAGAATATGCCCAAATTGAGAATACCGCAGGCCAGCATACGCCTGAACGGAGATTCCCGTAGGCAAGCATAGGCCCAAACAGAGTCCCGCAGGCCAGAATAGGCCCCAACGGAGAGTCCTGCAGGCCACAATAGGCCGGAACAGAGATTCCTGCAGGCAAGCATAGGCCCAAACAGAGTCCCGCAGGCCAGAATAGGCCCGAACGGAGTCCCGCAGGCCAGGGTATGCCCGAACGGAGATTCCCGGAGCAAGGATAGGCCCGAACAGAGTCCCGCGGGCAAGAATAGGCCCGAGTAGAGCAGCCATGCAGGCAAGATGAGGCACGAACAGAGTCCCGCTGGCAAGAGTAGCCCTGAACGGAGAACCCTCAGGCAAGAATAGGCTCAAAAGGAGAGTCCCGCAGACAAGAATAGGCCCGAACAGAATCCCAGAGGCAAGAATAGAGGAGCCCCGTAGGCAAGAGTAGGCCCGACTAAAGTCCCGCTCCAGAGAATAGGCCCGAACGGAGAGTCCCGTAGATGAAAAAGGCCTGAACAGAGAGCCCCGCAGGCAGGCATGGGCCCGAACAGAGTCCCACAGGCCAGAATAGTCCCGAACAGAGATTCCCGGAGCAAGAATAGTCCCGAACAGAGATTCCCGGAGCAAGAATAGCCCCGAACAGAATTCCGCAGGCCAGAATAGACCAGAACGGGGATTTCCGAAAGCAACCAAAGGCCCGAACAGAGTCCCGCAGGCCAGCATACGCCTGAACGGAGATTGCCGAAGGGAAGCCTAGGCCCCAACGAAGAGTCCCGCAGGCCAGAATAGGCCCGCACGGAGATTGTCGGAGGCAAGAATAGGCCCCAATAGAGTCCCACAGGCAAAAATAGGCCCGAGTAGAGGAGCCGTGCAGGCAAGAAGAGGCCCGAACAGAGTCCCGCAGGCAAGGATACGCCCAAATGGAGAGTCCCGCAGGCAAGAATAGGCCCGAACGGAGAGACCCGCAGGCCAGCATACGCCTGAACGGAGATTCCCGCAGGCAAGCATAGGCCCAAACAGAGTCCTGCAGGCCAGAATAGGCCCGAACGGAGAGTCCTGCAGGCCAGAATAGGCCAGAATAGAGATTCCTGCAGGCAAGCATAGGCTCCAACAGAGTCCCGCAAGCCAGGGTACGCCCGAACGGAGATTCCCGGAGCAAGAATAGGCCCGAAAAGAGTCCCGCAGGCCAGAATAGGCCCGAACGGAGAGTCCCGCAGGCCAGAGTAGGGCGGAACAGAGATTCCTGCAGGCAAGCATAGGCCCGAACAGAGTCCCGCAGGCCCGAACAGGCCAGAACGGAGATTCCCGGAGGCAAGAATAGGCAAGAATAGAGGAGCCCCGGAGGCAAGAATAGGCCCGAGTAAAGTCCCGCTCCAGAGAATAGGCCCGAACGGAGAGTCCCGCAGGCCAACATAGGCCCGAACGGTCATTCCCGCAGGCAAGCATAGGCCCGAACAGAGTCCAGCAGGCCAGCATAGGCCCGAACGGAGATTCCCGGACCAAGAATAGACCCGAACGGTGTCCCGAAGGCAAAATGAGGCCCGAGTAGAGGAGCCGTGCAGGCAAGAAGACGCCCGAACACTGTCCGGCAAGCAAGAATAAGCCCAAACGCAGAATCCTGCAGGCAAGAACGGGCCTGAGCAGAGTCCCACTGGCAAGAATAAGCACGAATAGAAGAGGCCCCTAGGCAAGAATAGGCCCGAGTAGAGTCCCGCTCCCAAGATTAGGCCTGAACGGAGAGTCCCGCAGGCCAGAAACGACCGAACAGAGGGTCCCGCGGCCGAGAATAGGCCCGAAGAGATGTCCTGCAGGCGAGAATACGCCCAAACTGAGAATCCCACAGGTCAGCATAACCCTGAAAGTGGATTCCTGCAGGCAAGCATACGCCCGAACAGAGTCCCACAAGCCAGAATAGGACCGAACGGAGTTTTCTGGGGGCAACAATAGGCCTGGACAGAGTCCCGCAGGCAAAAAGAGGCCCGAGTAGAGGGGCTGTGCAGGCAAGAAGAGGCCCGAACAGAGTCCTGCAGGCAAGAATAGGCCCAAACGAAGAGCCCCGCTGGCAAGAAGAGACCCGAACAGAGTCCCGAAGGCCAGAAAGGCCCGAACGGAGAGTTCCCCAGGTGAGAATAGGCCCGAACGGAGAGTCCCGCAGGCCAGAATAGGCCCGAATAGAGGAGCCCTTAGGCAAAAATAGGCCCGAATAGAGACCCGCTCACAAGAATAGGCCCGAACGGAGAGTCCCGCAGGCCAGAAAAGCCCGAACAGAGGGTCTCGAAGGCGAGAATGGGCCCGAACGAGGGTCCCGCAGACCACGATAGGAGCGAACGGAGAGTCTCGCAGGCCAGAATAGGCCCGAATAGAGTCCCGCAGGGAAGGACAGGCCTGAATAGAGGAGCCCCGCACACACTATCAGGCCTGAATAGCGGAGCCCCGCATGCACGAACAGGCCCAAGTAGAGGAGCCCTGCATGCACCAACAGGCCCGAGTAGCGGAGCCCCGCACGCACAATCAGGCCTGAGTAGCGGAGCTCCGCATGCTAGAACAGGACCGAATATCGGAGCTCCGTAAGCACAAAAGGCTGGAATAGAGCAGCCCCGCACGCAACAGGAGACCCCAAAGGAGACTCCCAGAGGCTAGATTAGGTCCGAACGGAGAGTTTTGCAGGTCAGAATTGTCCCGAACGGAGAGTTGCGCAGGTGAGAATAGTCCCGAACAGAGAGTTGCGCAGGCGAGAATAGGCCCAAAGGAAAGTCCCGCAGGCGAGAGAATATGCCCAAATTGAGAATACCGCAGGCCAGCATACGCCTGAACGGAGATTCCCGTAGGCAAGCATAGGCCCAAACAGAGTCCCGCAGGCCAGAATAGGCCCCAACGGAGAGTCCTGCAGGCCACAATAGGCCGGAACAGAGATTCCTGCAGGCAAGCATAGGCCCAAACAGAGTCCCGCAGGCCAGAATAGGCCCGAACGGAGTCCCGCAGGCCAGGGAATGCCCGAACGGAGATTCCCGGAGCAAGGATAGGCCCGAACAGAGTCCCGCGGGCAAGAATAGGCCCGAGTAGAGCAGCCATGCAGGCAAGATGAGGCACGAACAGAGTCCCGCTGGCAAGAGTAGCCCTGAACGGAGAACCCTCAGGCAAGAATAGGCTCAAAAGGAGAGTCCCGCAGACAAGAATAGGCCCGAACAGAATCCCAGAGGCAAGAATAGAGGAGCCCCGTAGGCAAGAGTAGGCCCGACTAAAGTCCCGCTCCAGAGAATAGGCCCGAACGGAGAGTCCCGTAGATGAAAAAGGCCTGAACAGAGAGCCCCGCAGGCAGGCATGGGCCCGAACAGAGTCCCACAGGCCAGAATAGTCCCGAACAGAGATTCCCGGAGCAAGAATAGTCCCGAACAGAGATTCCCGGAGCAAGAATAGCCCCGAACAGAATTCCGCAGGCCAGAATAGACCAGAACGGGGATTTCCGAAAGCAACCAAAGGCCCGAACAGAGTCCCGCAGGCCAGCATACGCCTGAACGGAGATTGCCGAAGGGAAGCCTAGGCCCCAACGAAGAGTCCCGCAGGCCAGAATAGGCCCGAACGGAGATTGTCGGAGGCAAGAATAGGCCCCAATAGAGTCCCACAGGCAAAAATAGGCCCGAGTAGAGGAGCCGTGCAGGCAAGAAGAGGCCCGAACAGAGTCCCGCAGGCAAGGATACGCCCAAATGGAGAGTCCCGCAGGCAAGAATAGGCCCGAACGGAGAGACCCGCAGGCCAGCATACGCCTGAACGGAGATTCCCGCAGGCAAGCATAGGCCCAAACAGAGTCCTGCAGGCCAGAATAGGCCCGAACGGAGAGTCCTGCAGGCCAGAATAGGCCAGAATAGAGATTCCTGCAGGCAAGCATAGGCTCCAACAGAGTCCCGCAAGCCAGGGTACGCCCGAACGGAGATTCCCGGAGCAAGAATAGGCCCGAAAAGAGTCCCGCAGGCCAGAATAGGCCCGAACGGAGAGTCCCGCAGGCCAGAGTAGGGCGGAACAGAGATTCCTGCAGGCAAGCATAGGCCCGAACAGAGTCCCGCAGGCCCGAACAGGCCAGAACGGAGATTCCCGGAGGCAAGAATAGGCAAGAATAGAGGAGCCCCGGAGGCAAGAATAGGCCCGAGTAAAGTCCCGCTCCAGAGAATAGGCCCGAACGGAGAGTCCCGCAGGCCAACATAGGCCCGAACGGTCATTCCCGCAGGCAAGCATAGGCCCGAACAGAGTCCAGCAGGCCAGCATAGGCCCGAACGGAGATTCCCGGACCAAGAATAGACCCGAACGGTGTCCCGAAGGCAAAATGAGGCCCGAGTAGAGGAGCCGTGCAGGCAAGAAGACGCCCGAACACTGTCCGGCAAGCAAGAATAAGCCCAAACGCAGAATCCTGCAGGCAAGAACGGGCCTGAGCAGAGTCCCACTGGCAAGAATAAGCACGAATAGAAGAGGCCCCTAGGCAAGAATAGGCCCGAGTAGAGTCCCGCTCCCAAGATTAGGCCTGAACGGAGAGTCCCGCAGGCCAGAAACGACCAAACAGAGGGTCCCGCGGGCGAGAATAGGCCCGAAGAGATGTCCTGCAGGCGAGAATACGCCCAAACTGAGAATCCCACAGGTCAGCATAACCCTGAAAGTGGATTCCTGCAGGCAAGCATACGCCCGAACAGAGTCCCACAAGCCAGAATAGGACCGAACGGAGTTTTCTGGGGGCAACAATAGGCCTGGACAGAGTCCCGCAGGCAAAAATAGGCCCGAGTAGAGGGGCTGTGCAGGCAAGAAGAGGCCCGAACAGAGTCCTGCAGGCAAGAATAGGCCCAAACGAAGAGCCCCGCTGGCAAGAAGAGACCCGAACAGAGTCCCGAAGGCCAGAAAGGCCCGAACGGAGAGTTCCCCAGGTGAGAATAGGCCCGAACGGAGAGTCCCGCAGGCCAGAATAGGCCTGAATAGAGGAGCCCTTAGGCAAAAATAGGCCCAAATAGAGACCCGCTCACAAGAATAGGCCCGAACGGAGAGTCCCGCAGGCCAGAAAAGCCCGAACAGAGGGTCTCGAAGGCGAGAATGGGCCCGAACGAGGGTCCCGCAGACCACGATAGGAGCGATCGGAGAGTCTCGCAGGCCAGAATAGGCCCGAATAGAGTCCCGCAGGGAAGGACAGGCCTGAATAGAGGAGCCCCGCACACACTATCAGGCCTGAGTAGCGGAGCTCCGCATGCTAGAACAGGACCGAATATCGGAGCTCCGTAAGCACAAAAGGCTGGAATAGAGCAGCCCCGCACGCAACAGGAGACCCCAAAGGAGACTCCCAGAGGCTAGATTAGGTCCGAACGGAGAGTTTTGCAGGTCAGAATTGTCCCGAACGGAGAGTTGCGCAGGTGAGAATAGTCCCGAACGGAGAGTTGCGCAGGCGAGAATAGGCCCAAAGGAAAGTCCCGCAGGCGAGAGAATATGCCCAAATTGAGAATACCGCAGGCCAGCATACGCCTGAACGGAGATTCCCGTAGGCAAGCATAGGCCCAAACAGAGTCCCGCAGGCCAGAATAGGCCCCAACGGAGAGTCCTGCAGGCCACAATAGGCCGGAACAGAGATTCCTGCAGGCAAGCATAGGCCCAAACAGAGTCCCGCAGGCCAGAATAGGCCCGAACGGAGTTCCGCAGGCCAGGGAATGCCCGAACGGAGATTCCCGGAGCAAGGATAGGCCCGAACAGAGTCCCGCGGGCAAGAATAGGCCCGAGTAGAGCAGCCATGCAGGCAAGATGAGGCACGAACAGAGTCCCGCTGGCAAGAGTAGCCCTGAACGGAGAACCCTCAGGCAAGAATAGGCTCAAAAGGAGAGTCCCGCAGACAAGAATAGGCCCGAACAGAATCCCAGAGGCAAGAATAGAGGAGCCCCGTAGGCAAGAGTAGGCCCGACTAAAGTCCCGCTCCAGAGAATAGGCCCGAACGGAGAGTCCCGTAGATGAAAAAGGCCTGAACAGAGAGCCCCGCAGGCAGGCATGGGCCCGAACAGAGTCCCACAGGCCAGAATAGTCCCGAACAGAGATTCCCGGAGCAAGAATAGTCCCGAACAGAGATTCCCGGAGCAAGAATAGCCCCGAACAGAATTCCGCAGGCCAGAATAGACCAGAACGGGGATTTCCGAAAGCAACCAAAGGCCCGAACAGAGTCCCGCAGGCCAGCATACGCCTGAACGGAGATTGCCGAAGGGAAGCCTAGGCCCCAACGAAGAGTCCCGCAGGCCAGAATAGGCCCGAACGGAGATTGTCGGAGGCAAGAATAGGCCCCAATAGAGTCCCACAGGCAAAAATAGGCCCGAGTAGAGGAGCCGTGCAGGCAAGAAGAGGCCCGAACAGAGTCCCGCAGGCAAGGATACGCCCAAATGGAGAGTCCCGCAGGCAAGAATAGGCCCGAACGGAGAGACCCGCAGGCCAGCATACGCCTGAACGGAGATTCCCGCAGGCAAGCATAGGCTCCAACAGAGTCCCGCAAGCCAGGGTACGCCCGAACGGAGATTCCCGGAGCAAGAATAGGCCCGAAAAGAGTCCCGCAGGCCAGAATAGGCCCGAACGGAGAGTCCCGCAGGCCAGAGTAGGGCGGAACAGAGATTCCTGCAGGCAAGCATAGGCCCGAACAGAGTCCCGCAGGCCCGAACAGGCCAGAACGGAGATTCCCGGAGGCAAGAATAGGCAAGAATAGAGGAGCCCCAGAGGCAAGAATAGGCCCGAGTAAAGTCCCGCTCCAGAGAATAGGCCCGAACGGAGAGTCCCGCAGGCCAACATAGGCCCGAACGGTCATTCCCGCAGGCAAGCATAGGCCCGAACAGAGTCCAGCAGGCCAGCATAGGCCCGAACGGAGATTCCCGGACCAAGAATAGACCCGAACGGTGTCCCGAAGGCAAAATGAGGCCCGAGTAGAGGAGCCGTGCAGGCAAGAAGACGCCCGAACACTGTCCGGCAAGCAAGAATAAGCCCAAACGCAGAATCCTGCAGGCAAGAACGGGCCTGAGCAGAGTCCCACTGGCAAGAATAAGCACGAATAGAAGAGGCCCCTAGGCAAGAATAGGCCCGAGTAGAGTCCCGCTCCCAAGATTAGGCCTGAACGGAGAGTCCCGCAGGCCAGAAACGACCAAACAGAGGGTCCCGCGGGCGAGAATAGGCCCGAAGAGATGTCCTGCAGGCGAGAATACGCCCAAACTGAGAATCCCACAGGTCAGCATAACCCTGAAAGTGGATTCCTGCAGGCAAGCATACGCCCGAACAGAGTCCCACAAGCCAGAATAGGACCGAACGGAGTTTTCTGGGGGCAACAATAGGCCTGGACAGAGTCCCGCAGGCAAAAATAGGCCCGAGTAGAGGGGCTGTGCAGGCAAGAAGAGGCCCGAACAGAGTCCTGCAGGCAAGAATAGGCCCAAACGAAGAGCCCCGCTGGCAAGAAGAGACCCGAACAGAGTCCCGCAGGCCAGAAAAGCCCGAACAGAGGGTCTCGAAGGCGAGAATGGGCCCGAACGAGGGTCCCGCAGACCACGATAGGAGCGAACGGAGAGTCTCGCAGGCCAGAATAGGCCCGAATAGAGTCCCGCAGGGAAGGACAGGCCTGAATAGAGGAGCCCCGCACACACTATCAGGCCTGAATAGCGGAGCCCCGCATGCACGAACAGGCCCAAGTAGAGGAGCCCTGCATGCACCAACAGGCCCGAGTAGCGGAGCCCCGCACGCACAATCAGGCCTGAGTAGCGGAGCTCCGCATGCTAGAACAGGACCGAATATCGGAGCTCCGTAAGCACAAAAGGCTGGAATAGAGCAGCCCCGCATGCAACAGGAGACCCCAAAGGAGACTCCCAGAGGCTAGATTAGGTCCGAACGGAGAGTTTTGCAGGTCAGAATTGTCCCGAACGGAGAGTTGCGCAGGTGAGAATAGTCCCGAACGGAGAGTTGCGCAGGCGAGAATAGGCCCAAAGGAAAGTCCCGCAGGCGAGAGAATATGCCCAAATTGAGAATACCGCAGGCCAGCATACGCCTGAACGGAGATTCCCGTAGGCAAGCATAGGCCCAAACAGAGTCCCGCAGGCCAGAATAGGCCCCAACGGAGAGTCCTGCAGGCCACAATAGGCCGGAACAGAGATTCCTGCAGGCAAGCATAGGCCCAAACAGAGTCCCGCAGGCCAGAATAGGCCCGAACGGAGTCCCGCAGGCCAGGGTATGCCCGAACGGAGATTTCCGGAGCAAGGATAGGCCCGAACAGAGTCCCGCGGGCAAGAATAGGCCCGAGTAGAGCAGCCATGCAGGCAAGATGAGGCACGAACAGAGTCCCGCTGGCAAGAGTAGCCCTGAACGGAGAACCCTCAGGCAAGAATAGGCTCAAAAGGAGAGTCCCGCAGACAAGAATAGGCCCGAACAGAATCCCAGAGGCAAGAATAGAGGAGCCCCGTAGGCAAGAGTAGGCCCGACTAAAGTCCCGCTCCAGAGAATAGGCCCGAACGGAGAGTCCCGTAGATGAAAAAGGCCTGAACAGAGAGCCCCGCAGGCAGGCATGGGCCCGAACAGAGTCCCACAGGCCAGAATAGTCCCGAACAGAGATTCCCGGAGCAAGAATAGTCCCGAACAGAGATTCCCGGAGCAAGAATAGCCCCGAACAGAATTCCGCAGGCCAGAATAGACCAGAACGGGGATTTCCGAAAGCAACCAAAGGCCCGAACAGAGTCCCGCAGGCCAGCATACGCCTGAACGGAGATTGCCGAAGGGAAGCCTAGGCCCCAACGAAGAGTCCCGCAGGCCAGAATAGGCCCGAACGGAGATTGTCGGAGGCAAGAATAGGCCCCAATAGAGTCCCACAGGCAAAAATAGGCCCGAGTAGAGGAGCCGTGCAGGCAAGAAGAGGCCCGAACAGAGTCCCGCAGGCAAGGATACGCCCAAATGGAGAGTCCCGCAGGCAAGAATAGGCCCGAACGGAGAGACCCGCAGGCCAGCATACGCCTGAATGGAGATTCCCGCCGGCAAGCATCGGCCCAAACAGAGTCCTGCAGGCCAGAATAGGCCCGAACGGAGAGTCCTGCAGGCCAGAATAGGCCAGAACAGAGATTCCTGCAGGCAAGCATAGGCTCCAACAGAGTCCCGCAAGCCAGGGTACGCCCGAACGGAGATTCCCGGAGCAAGAATAGGCCCGAAAAGAGTCCCGCAGGCCAGAATAGGCCCGAACGGAGAGTTTCGCAGGCCAGAGTAGGGCGGAACAGAGATTCCTGCAGGCAAGCATCGGACCGAACACAGTCCCGCAGGCCCGAACAGGCCAGAACGGAGATTCCCAGACGCAAGAATAGGCCCGAACGGAGAGTCCCGCACGCCAGAATAGGCCCGAACGGAGATTGTCGGAGGCAAGAATAGGCCCCAATAGAGTCCCACAGGCAAAAATAGGCCCGAGTAGAGGAGCCGTGCAGGCAAGAAGAGGCCCGAACAGAGTCCCGCAGGCAAGGATACGCCCAAATGGAGAGTCCCGCAGGCAAGAATAGGCCCGAACGAAGAGACCCGCAGGCCAGCATACGCCTGAACGGAGGTTCCCGCAGGCAAGCATAGGCCCAAACAGAGTCTTGCAGGCCAGAATAGGCCCGAACGGAGAGTCCTGCAGGCCAGAATAGGCCAGAATAGAGATTCCTGCAGGCAAGCATAGGCTCCAACAGAGTCCCGCAAGCCAGGGTACGCCCGAACAGAGATTCCCGGGGCAAGAATAGGCCCGAAAAGAGTCCCGCAGGCCAGAATAGGCCCGAACGGAGATTCCCGCAGGCCAGAGTAGGGCGGAACAGAGATTCCTGCAGGCAAGCATAGGCCCGAACAGAGTCCCGCAGGCCCGAACAGGCCAGAACGGAGATTCCCGGAGGCAAGAATAGGCAAGAATAGAGGAGCCCCGGAGGCAAGAATAGGCCCGAGTAAAGTCCCGCTCCAGAGAATAGGCCCGAACGGAGAGTCCCGCAGGCCAACATAGGCCCGAACGGTCATTCCCGCAGGCAAGCATAGGCCCGAACAGAGTCCAGCAGGCCAGCATAGGCCCGAACAGAGATTCCCGGACCAAGAATAGACCCGAACGGTGTCCCGAAGGCAAAATGAGGCCCGAGTAGAGGAGTCGTGCAGGCAAGAAGACGCCCGAACACTGTCCGGCAAGCAAGAATAAGCCCGAACGCAGAATACTGCAGGCAAGAACGGGCCTGAGCAGAGTCCCACTGGCAAGAATAAGCACGAATAGAAGAGGCCCCTAGGCAAGAATAGGCCCGAGTAGAGTCCCGCTCCCAAGATTAGGCCTGAACGGAGAGTCCCGCAGGCCAGAAACGACCAAACAGAGGGTCCCGCGGGCGAGAATAGGCCCGAAGAGATGTCCTGCAGGCGAGAATACGCCCAAACTGAGAATCCCACAGGTCAGCATAACCCTGAAAGTGGATTCCTGCAGGCAAGCATACGCCCGAATAGAGTCCCACAAGCCAGAATAGGACCGAACGGAGTTTTCTGGGGGCAACAATAGGCCTGGACAGAGTCCCGCAGGCAAAAAGAGGCCCGAGTAGAGGGGCTGTGCAGGCAAGAAGAGGCCCGAACAGAGTCCTGCAGGCAAGAATAGGCCCAAACGAAGAGCCCCGCTGGCAAGAAGAGACCCGAACAGAGTCCCGAAGGCCAGAAAGGCCCGAACGGAGAGTTCCCCAGGTGAGAATAGGCCCGAACGGAGAGTCCCGCAGGCCAGAATAGGCCCGAATAGAGGAGCCCTTAGGCAAAAATAGGCCCGAATAGAGACCCGCTCACAAGAATAGGCCCGAACGGAGAGTCCCGCAGGCCAGAAAAGCCCGAACAGAGGGTCTCGTTGCGAGACTGGGCCCGAAAGAGGGTCCCACAGACCACGATAGGAGCGAACGGAGAGTCTCGCAGGTCAGAATAGGCCCGAACAGAGTCCCGCAGGGAAGTATAGGCCCGAATAGAGTCCCTCAGGGAAGCAGAGGCCTGAATAGAGGAGCGCCGCACACACTATCAGGCCTGAATAGCGGAGCCCCGCACGCACGAACAGGCCCGAGTAGCAGAGCCCTGCAAGCACGAACAGACCCGAGTAGCGGAGCCCCGCATGCACGAACAGGCCCAAGTAGTTTAGCCCCGCATGCACCAACAGGCCCGAGTAGCGGAGCCCCGCACGCACAATCAGGCCTGAGTAGCGGAGCTCCACATGCTAGAACAGGACCGAATATCGGAGCTCCGTAAGCACAAAAGGCTGGAATAGAGCAGCCCCGCACGCAACAGGAGACCCCAAAGGAGACTCCCAGAGGCTAGATTAGGTCCGAACGGAGAGTTTTGCAGGTCAGAATTGTCCCGAACGGAGAGTTGCGCAGGTGAGAATAGTCCCGAACGGAGAGTTGCGCAGGCGAGAATAGGCCCAAAGGAAAGTCCCGCAGGCGAGAGAATATGCCCAAATTGAGAATACCGCAGGCCAGCATACGCCTGAACGGAGATTCCCGTAGGCAAGCATAGGCCCAAACAGAGTCCCGCAGGCCAGAATAGGCCCCAACGGAGAGTCCTGCAGGCCACAATAGGCCGGAACAGAGATTCCTGCAGGCAAGCATAGGCCCAAACAGAGTCCCGCAGGCCAGAATAGGCCCCAACGGAGAGTCCTGCAGGCCACAATAGGCCGGAACAGAGATTCCTGCAGGCAAGCATAGGCCCAAACAGAGTCCCGCAGGCCAGAATAGGCCCGAACGGAGTCCCGCAGGCCAGGGTATGCCCGAACGGAGATTCCCGGAGCAAGGATAGGCCCGAACAGAGTCCCGCGGGCAAGAATAGGCCCGAGTAGAGCAGCCATGCAGGCAAGATGAGGCACGAACAGAGTCCCGCTGGCAAGAGTAGCCCTGAACGGAGAACCCTCAGGCAAGAATAGGCTCAAAAGGAGAGTCCCGCAGACAAGAATAGGCCCGAACAGAATCCCAGAGGCAAGAATAGAGGAGCCCCGTAGGCAAGAGTAGGCCCGACTAAAGTCCCGCTCCAGAGAATAGGCCCGAACGGAGAGTCCCGTAGATGAAAAAGGCCTGAACAGAGAGCCCCGCAGGCAGGCATGGGCCCGAACAGAGTCCCACAGGCCAGAATAGTCCCGAACAGAGATTCCCGGAGCAAGAATAGTCCCGAACAGAGATTCCCGGAGCAAGAATAGCCCCGAACAGAATTCCGCAGGCCAGAATAGACCAGAACGGGGATTTCCGAAAGCAACCAAAGGCCCGAACAGAGTCCCGCAGGCCAGCATACGCCTGAACGGAGATTGCCGAAGGGAAGCCTAGGCCCCAACGAAGAGTCCCGCAGGCCAGAATAGGCCCGCACGGAGATTGTCGGAGGCAAGAATAGGCCCCAATAGAGTCCCACAGGCAAAAATAGGCCCGAGTAGAGGAGCCGTGCAGGCAAGAAGAGGCCCGAACAGAGTCCCGCAGGCAAGGATACGCCCAAATGGAGAGTCCCGCAGGCAAGAATAGGCCCGAACGGAGAGACCCGCAGGCCAGCATACGCCTGAACGGAGATTCCCGCAGGCAAGCATAGGCCCAAACAGAGTCCTGCAGGCCAGAATAGGCCCGAACGGAGAGTCCTGCAGGCCAGAATAGGCCAGAATAGAGATTCCTGCAGGCAAGCATAGGCTCCAACAGAGTCCCGCAAGCCAGGGTACGCCCGAACGGAGATTCCCGGAGCAAGAATAGGCCCGAAAAGAGTCCCGCAGGCCAGAATAGGCCCGAACGGAGATTCCCGCAGGCCAGAGTAGGGCGGAACAGAGATTCCTGCAGGCAAGCATAGGCCCGAACAGAGTCCCGCAGGCCCGAACAGGCCAGAACGGAGATTCCCGGAGGCAAGAATAGGCAAGAATAGAGGAGCCCCGGAGGCAAGAATAGGCCCGAGTAAAGTCCCGCTCCAGAGAATAGGCCCGAACGGAGAGTCCCGCAGGCCAACATAGGCCCGAACGGTCATTCCCGCAGGCAAGCATAGGCCCGAACAGAGTCCAGCAGGCCAGCATAGGCCCGAACGGAGATTCCCGGACCAAGAATAGACCCGAACGGTGTCCCGAAGGCAAAATGAGGCCCGAGTAGAGGAGCCGTGCAGGCAAGAAGACGCCCGAACACTGTCCGGCAAGCAAGAATAAGCCCAAACGCAGAATCCTGCAGGCAAGAACGGGCCTGAGCAGAGTCCCACTGGCAAGAATAAGCACGAATAGAAGAGGCCCCTAGGCAAGAATAGGCCCGAGTAGAGTCCCGCTCCCAAGATTAGGCCTGAACGGAGAGTCCCGCAGGCCAGAAACGACCGAACAGAGGGTCCCGCGGGCGAGAATAGGCCCGAAGAGATGTCCTGCAGGCGAGAATACGCCCAAACTGAGAATCCCACAGGTCAGCATAACCCTGAAAGTGGATTCCTGCAGGCAAGCATACGCCCGAACAGAGTCCCACAAGCCAGAATAGGACCGAACGGAGTTTTCTGGGGGCAACAATAGGCCTGGACAGAGTCCCGCAGGCAAAAATAGGCCCGAGTAGAGGGGCTGTGCAGGCAAGAAGAGGCCCGAACAGAGTCCTGCAGGCAAGAATAGGCCCAAACGAAGAGCCCCGCTGGCAAGAAGAGACCCGAACAGAGTCCCGAAGGCCAGAAAGGCCCGAACGGAGAGTTCCCCAGGTGAGAATAGGCCCGAACGGAGAGTCCCGCAGGCCAGAATAGGCCCGAATAGAGGAGCCCTTAGGCAAAAATAGGCCCGAATAGAGACCCGCTCACAAGAATAGGCCCGAACGGAGAGTCCCGCAGGCCAGAAAAGCCCGAACAGAGGGTCTCGAAGGCGAGAATGGGCCCGAACGAGGGTCCCGCAGACCACGATAGGAGCGAACGGAGAGTCTCGCAGGCCAGAATAGGCCCGAATAGAGTCCCGCAGGGAAGGACAGGCCTGAATAGAGGAGCCCCGCACACACTATCAGGCCTGAATAGCGGAGCCCCGCATGCACGAACAGGCCCAAGTAGTGGAGCCCTGCATGCACCAACAGGCCCGAGTAGCGGAGCCCCGCACGCACAATCAGGCCTGAGTAGCGGAGCTCCGCATGCTAGAACAGGACCGAATATCGGAGCTCCGTAAGCACAAAAGGCTGGAATAGAGCAGCCCCGCACACAACAGGAGACCCCAAAGGAGACTCCCAGAGGCTAGATTAGGTCCGAACGGAGAGTTTTGCAGGTCAGAATTGTCCCGAACGGAGAGTTGCGCAGGTGAGAATAGTCCCGAACGGAGAGTTGCGCAGGCGAGAATAGGCCCAAAGGAAAGTCCCGCAGGCGAGAGAATATGCCCAAATTGAGAATACCGCAGGCCAGCATACGCCTGAACGGAGATTCCCGTAGGCAAGCATAGGCCCAAACAGAGTCCCGCAGGCCAGAATAGGCCCCAACGGAGAGTCCTGCAGGCCACAATAGGCCGGAACAGAGATTCCTGCAGGCAAGCATAGGCCCAAACAGAGTCCCGCAGGCCAGAATAGGCCCGAACGGAGTCCCGCAGGCCAGGGTATGCCCGAACGGAGATTCCCGGAGCAAGGATAGGCCCGAACAGAGTCCCGCGGGCAAGAATAGGCCCGAGTAGAGCAGCCATGCAGGCAAGATGAGGCACGAACAGAGTCCCGCTGGCAAGAGTAGCCCTGAACGGAGAACCCTCAGGCAAGAATAGGCTCAAAAGGAGAGTCCCGCAGACAAGAATAGGCCCGAACAGAATCCCAGAGGCAAGAATAGAGGAGCCCCGTAGGCAAGAGTAGGCCCGACTAAAGTCCCGCTCCAGAGAATAGGCCCGAACGGAGAGTCCCGTAGATGAAAAAGGCCTGAACAGAGAGCCCCGCAGGCAGGCATGGGCCCGAACAGAGTCCCACAGGCCAGAATAGTCCCGAACAGAGATTCCCGGAGCAAGAATAGTCCCGAACAGAGATTCCCGGAGCAAGAATAGCCCCGAACAGAATTCCGCAGGCCAGAATAGACCAGAACGGGGATTTCCGAAAGCAACCAAAGGCCCGAACAGAGTCCCGCAGGCCAGCATACGCCTGAACGGAGATTGCCGAAGGGAAGCCTAGGCCCCAACGAAGAGTCCCGCAGGCCAGAATAGGCCCGCACGGAGATTGTCGGAGGCAAGAATAGGCCCCAATAGAGTCCCACAGGCAAAAATAGGCCCGAGTAGAGGAGCCGTGCAGGCAAGAAGAGGCCCGAACAGAGTCCCGCAGGCAAGGATACGCCCAAATGGAGAGTCCCGCAGGCAAGAATAGGCCCGAACGGAGAGACCCGCAGGCCAGCATACGCCTGAACGGAGATTCCCGCAGGCAAGCATAGGCCCAAACAGAGTCCTGCAGGCCAGAATAGGCCCGAACGGAGAGTCCTGCAGGCCAGAATAGGCCAGAATAGAGATTCCTGCAGGCAAGCATAGGCTCCAACAGAGTCCCGCAAGCCAGGGTACGCCCGAACGGAGATTCCCGGAGCAAGAATAGGCCCGAAAAGAGTCCCGCAGGCCAGAATAGGCCCGAACGGAGAGTCCCGCAGGCCAGAGTAGGGCGGAACAGAGATTCCTGCAGGCAAGCATAGGCCCGAACAGAGTCCCGCAGGCCCGAACAGGCCAGAACGGAGATTCCCGGAGGCAAGAATAGGCAAGAATAGAGGAGCCCCGGAGGCAAGAATAGGCCCGAGTAAAGTCCCGCTCCAGAGAATAGGCCCGAACGGAGAGTCCCGCAGGCCAACATAGGCCCGAACGGTCATTCCCGCAGGCAAGCATAGGCCCGAACAGAGTCCAGCAGGCCAGCATAGGCCCGAACGGAGATTCCCGGACCAAGAATAGACCCGAACGGTGTCCCGAAGGCAAAATGAGGCCCGAGTAGAGGAGCCGTGCAGGCAAGAAGACGCCCGAACACTGTCCGGCAAGCAAGAATAAGCCCAAACGCAGAATCCTGCAGGCAAGAACGGGCCTGAGCAGAGTCCCACTGGCAAGAATAAGCACGAATAGAAGAGGCCCCTAGGCAAGAATAGGCCCGAGTAGAGTCCCGCTCCCAAGATTAGGCCTGAACGGAGAGTCCCGCAGGCCAGAAACGACCGAACAGAGGGTCCCGCGGCCGAGAATAGGCCCGAAGAGATGTCCTGCAGGCGAGAATACGCCCAAACTGAGAATCCCACAGGTCAGCATAACCCTGAAAGTGGATTCCTGCAGGCAAGCATACGCCCGAACAGAGTCCCACAAGCCAGAATAGGACCGAACGGAGTTTTCTGGGGGCAACAATAGGCCTGGACAGAGTCCCGCAGGCAAAAAGAGGCCCGAGTAGAGGGGCTGTGCAGGCAAGAAGAGGCCCGAACAGAGTCCTGCAGGCAAGAATAGGCCCAAACGAAGAGCCCCGCTGGCAAGAAGAGACCCGAACAGAGTCCCGAAGGCCAGAAAGGCCCGAACGGAGAGTTCCCCAGGTGAGAATAGGCCCGAACGGAGAGTCCCGCAGGCCAGAATAGGCCCGAATAGAGGAGCCCTTAGGCAAAAATAGGCCCGAATAGAGACCCGCTCACAAGAATAGGCCCGAACGGAGAGTCCCGCAGGCCAGAAAAGCCCGAACAGAGGGTCTCGAAGGCGAGAATGGGCCCGAACGAGGGTCCCGCAGACCACGATAGGAGCGAACGGAGAGTCTCGCAGGCCAGAATAGGCCCGAATAGAGTCCCGCAGGGAAGGACAGGCCTGAATAGAGGAGCCCCGCACACACTATCAGGCCTGAATAGCGGAGCCCCGCATGCACGAACAGGCCCAAGTAGAGGAGCCCTGCATGCACCAACAGGCCCGAGTAGCGGAGCCCCGCACGCACAATCAGGCCTGAGTAGCGGAGCTCCGCATGCTAGAACAGGACCGAATATCGGAGCTCCGTAAGCACAAAAGGCTGGAATAGAGCAGCCCCGCACGCAACAGGAGACCCCAAAGGAGACTCCCAGAGGCTAGATTAGGTCCGAACGGAGAGTTTTGCAGGTCAGAATTGTCCCGAACGGAGAGTTGCGCAGGTGAGAATAGTCCCGAACAGAGAGTTGCGCAGGCGAGAATAGGCCCAAAGGAAAGTCCCGCAGGCGAGAGAATATGCCCAAATTGAGAATACCGCAGGCCAGCATACGCCTGAACGGAGATTCCCGTAGGCAAGCATAGGCCCAAACAGAGTCCCGCAGGCCAGAATAGGCCCCAACGGAGAGTCCTGCAGGCCACAATAGGCCGGAACAGAGATTCCTGCAGGCAAGCATAGGCCCAAACAGAGTCCCGCAGGCCAGAATAGGCCCGAACGGAGTCCCGCAGGCCAGGGAATGCCCGAACGGAGATTCCCGGAGCAAGGATAGGCCCGAACAGAGTCCCGCGGGCAAGAATAGGCCCGAGTAGAGCAGCCATGCAGGCAAGATGAGGCACGAACAGAGTCCCGCTGGCAAGAGTAGCCCTGAACGGAGAACCCTCAGGCAAGAATAGGCTCAAAAGGAGAGTCCCGCAGACAAGAATAGGCCCGAACAGAATCCCAGAGGCAAGAATAGAGGAGCCCCGTAGGCAAGAGTAGGCCCGACTAAAGTCCCGCTCCAGAGAATAGGCCCGAACGGAGAGTCCCGTAGATGAAAAAGGCCTGAACAGAGAGCCCCGCAGGCAGGCATGGGCCCGAACAGAGTCCCACAGGCCAGAATAGTCCCGAACAGAGATTCCCGGAGCAAGAATAGTCCCGAACAGAGATTCCCGGAGCAAGAATAGCCCCGAACAGAATTCCGCAGGCCAGAATAGACCAGAACGGGGATTTCCGAAAGCAACCAAAGGCCCGAACAGAGTCCCGCAGGCCAGCATACGCCTGAACGGAGATTGCCGAAGGGAAGCCTAGGCCCCAACGAAGAGTCCCGCAGGCCAGAATAGGCCCGAACGGAGATTGTCGGAGGCAAGAATAGGCCCCAATAGAGTCCCACAGGCAAAAATAGGCCCGAGTAGAGGAGCCGTGCAGGCAAGAAGAGGCCCGAACAGAGTCCCGCAGGCAAGGATACGCCCAAATGGAGAGTCCCGCAGGCAAGAATAGGCCCGAACGGAGAGACCCGCAGGCCAGCATACGCCTGAACGGAGATTCCCGCAGGCAAGCATAGGCCCAAACAGAGTCCTGCAGGCCAGAATAGGCCCGAACGGAGAGTCCTGCAGGCCAGAATAGGCCAGAATAGAGATTCCTGCAGGCAAGCATAGGCTCCAACAGAGTCCCGCAAGCCAGGGTACGCCCGAACGGAGATTCCCGGAGCAAGAATAGGCCCGAAAAGAGTCCCGCAGGCCAGAATAGGCCCGAACGGAGAGTCCCGCAGGCCAGAGTAGGGCGGAACAGAGATTCCTGCAGGCAAGCATAGGCCCGAACAGAGTCCCGCAGGCCCGAACAGGCCAGAACGGAGATTCCCGGAGGCAAGAATAGGCAAGAATAGAGGAGCCCCGGAGGCAAGAATAGGCCCGAGTAAAGTCCCGCTCCAGAGAATAGGCCCGAACGGAGAGTCCCGCAGGCCAACATAGGCCCGAACGGTCATTCCCGCAGGCAAGCATAGGCCCGAACAGAGTCCAGCAGGCCAGCATAGGCCCGAACGGAGATTCCCGGACCAAGAATAGACCCGAACGGTGTCCCGAAGGCAAAATGAGGCCCGAGTAGAGGAGCCGTGCAGGCAAGAAGACGCCCGAACACTGTCCGGCAAGCAAGAATAAGCCCAAACGCAGAATCCTGCAGGCAAGAACGGGCCTGAGCAGAGTCCCACTGGCAAGAATAAGCACGAATAGAAGAGGCCCCTAGGCAAGAATAGGCCCGAGTAGAGTCCCGCTCCCAAGATTAGGCCTGAACGGAGAGTCCCGCAGGCCAGAAACGACCAAACAGAGGGTCCCGCGGGCGAGAATAGGCCCGAAGAGATGTCCTGCAGGCGAGAATACGCCCAAACTGAGAATCCCACAGGTCAGCATAACCCTGAAAGTGGATTCCTGCAGGCAAGCATACGCCCGAACAGAGTCCCACAAGCCAGAATAGGACCGAACGGAGTTTTCTGGGGGCAACAATAGGCCTGGACAGAGTCCCGCAGGCAAAAATAGGCCCGAGTAGAGGGGCTGTGCAGGCAAGAAGAGGCCCGAACAGAGTCCTGCAGGCAAGAATAGGCCCAAACGAAGAGCCCCGCTGGCAAGAAGAGACCCGAACAGAGTCCCGAAGGCCAGAAAGGCCCGAACGGAGAGTTCCCCAGGTGAGAATAGGCCCGAACGGAGAGTCCCGCAGGCCAGAATAGGCCTGAATAGAGGAGCCCTTAGGCAAAAATAGGCCCAAATAGAGACCCGCTCACAAGAATAGGCCCGAACGGAGAGTCCCGCAGGCCAGAAAAGCCCGAACAGAGGGTCTCGAAGGCGAGAATGGGCCCGAACGAGGGTCCCGCAGACCACGATAGGAGCGATCGGAGAGTCTCGCAGGCCAGAATAGGCCCGAATAGAGTCCCGCAGGGAAGGACAGGCCTGAATAGAGGAGCCCCGCACACACTATCAGGCCTGAGTAGCGGAGCTCCGCATGCTAGAACAGGACCGAATATCGGAGCTCCGTAAGCACAAAAGGCTGGAATAGAGCAGCCCCGCACGCAACAGGAGACCCCAAAGGAGACTCCCAGAGGCTAGATTAGGTCCGAACGGAGAGTTTTGCAGGTCAGAATTGTCCCGAACGGAGAGTTGCGCAGGTGAGAATAGTCCCGAACGGAGAGTTGCGCAGGCGAGAATAGGCCCAAAGGAAAGTCCCGCAGGCGAGAGAATATGCCCAAATTGAGAATACCGCAGGCCAGCATACGCCTGAACGGAGATTCCCGTAGGCAAGCATAGGCCCAAACAGAGTCCCGCAGGCCAGAATAGGCCCCAACGGAGAGTCCTGCAGGCCACAATAGGCCGGAACAGAGATTCCTGCAGGCAAGCATAGGCCCAAACAGAGTCCCGCAGGCCAGAATAGGCCCGAACGGAGTTCCGCAGGCCAGGGAATGCCCGAACGGAGATTCCCGGAGCAAGGATAGGCCCGAACAGAGTCCCGCGGGCAAGAATAGGCCCGAGTAGAGCAGCCATGCAGGCAAGATGAGGCACGAACAGAGTCCCGCTGGCAAGAGTAGCCCTGAACGGAGAACCCTCAGGCAAGAATAGGCTCAAAAGGAGAGTCCCGCAGACAAGAATAGGCCCGAACAGAATCCCAGAGGCAAGAATAGAGGAGCCCCGTAGGCAAGAGTAGGCCCGACTAAAGTCCCGCTCCAGAGAATAGGCCCGAACGGAGAGTCCCGTAGATGAAAAAGGCCTGAACAGAGAGCCCCGCAGGCAGGCATGGGCCCAAACAGAGTCCCACAGGCCAGAATAGTCCCGAACAGAGATTCCCGGAGCAAGAATAGTCCCGAACAGAGATTCCCGGAGCAAGAATAGCCCCGAACAGAATTCCGCAGGCCAGAATAGACCAGAACGGGGATTTCCGAAAGCAACCAAAGGCCCGAACAGAGTCCCGCAGGCCAGCATACGCCTGAACGGAGATTGCCGAAGGGAAGCCTAGGCCCCAACGAAGAGTCCCGCAGGCCAGAATAGGCCCGAACGGAGATTGTCGGAGGCAAGAATAGGCCCCAATAGAGTCCCACAGGCAAAAATAGGCCCGAGTAGAGGAGCCGTGCAGGCAAGAAGAGGCCCGAACAGAGTCCCGCAGGCAAGGATACGCCCAAATGGAGAGTCCCGCAGGCAAGAATAGGCCCGAACGGAGAGACCCGCAGGCCAGCATACGCCTGAACGGAGATTCCCGCAGGCAAGCATAGGCTCCAACAGAGTCCCGCAAGCCAGGGTACGCCCGAACGGAGATTCCCGGAGCAAGAATAGGCCCGAAAAGAGTCCCGCAGGCCAGAATAGGCCCGAACGGAGAGTCCCGCAGGCCAGAGTAGGGCGGAACAGAGATTCCTGCAGGCAAGCATAGGCCCGAACAGAGTCCCGCAGGCCCGAACAGGCCAGAACGGAGATTCCCGGAGGCAAGAATAGGCAAGAATAGAGGAGCCCCAGAGGCAAGAATAGGCCCGAGTAAAGTCCCGCTCCAGAGAATAGGCCCGAACGGAGAGTCCCGCAGGCCAACATAGGCCCGAACGGTCATTCCCGCAGGCAAGCATAGGCCCGAACAGAGTCCAGCAGGCCAGCATAGGCCCGAACGGAGATTCCCGGACCAAGAATAGACCCGAACGGTGTCCCGAAGGCAAAATGAGGCCCGAGTAGAGGAGCCGTGCAGGCAAGAAGACGCCCGAACACTGTCCGGCAAGCAAGAATAAGCCCAAACGCAGAATCCTGCAGGCAAGAACGGGCCTGAGCAGAGTCCCACTGGCAAGAATAAGCACGAATAGAAGAGGCCCCTAGGCAAGAATAGGCCCGAGTAGAGTCCCGCTCCCAAGATTAGGCCTGAACGGAGAGTCCCGCAGGCCAGAAACGACCAAACAGAGGGTCCCGCGGGCGAGAATAGGCCCGAAGAGATGTCCTGCAGGCGAGAATACGCCCAAACTGAGAATCCCACAGGTCAGCATAACCCTGAAAGTGGATTCCTGCAGGCAAGCATACGCCCGAACAGAGTCCCACAAGCCAGAATAGGACCGAACGGAGTTTTCTGGGGGCAACAATAGGCCTGGACAGAGTCCCGCAGGCAAAAATAGGCCCGAGTAGAGGGGCTGTGCAGGCAAGAAGAGGCCCGAACAGAGTCCTGCAGGCAAGAATAGGCCCAAACGAAGAGCCCCGCTGGCAAGAAGAGACCCGAACAGAGTCCCGCAGGCCAGAAAAGCCCGAACAGAGGGTCTCGAAGGCGAGAATGGGCCCGAACGAGGGTCCCGCAGACCACGATAGGAGCGAACGGAGAGTCTCGCAGGCCAGAATAGGCCCGAATAGAGTCCCGCAGGGAAGGACAGGCCTGAATAGAGGAGCCCCGCACACACTATCAGGCCTGAATAGCGGAGCCCCGCATGCACGAACAGGCCCAAGTAGAGGAGCCCTGCATGCACCAACAGGCCCGAGTAGCGGAGCCCCGCACGCACAATCAGGCCTGAGTAGCGGAGCTCCGCATGCTAGAACAGGACCGAATATCGGAGCTCCGTAAGCACAAAAGGCTGGAATAGAGCAGCCCCGCATGCAACAGGAGACCCCAAAGGAGACTCCCAGAGGCTAGATTAGGTCCGAACGGAGAGTTTTGCAGGTCAGAATTGTCCCGAACGGAGAGTTGCGCAGGTGAGAATAGTCCCGAACGGAGAGTTGCGCAGGCGAGAATAGGCCCAAAGGAAAGTCCCGCAGGCGAGAGAATATGCCCAAATTGAGAATACCGCAGGCCAGCATACGCCTGAACGGAGATTCCCGTAGGCAAGCATAGGCCCAAACAGAGTCCCGCAGGCCAGAATAGGCCCCAACGGAGAGTCCTGCAGGCCACAATAGGCCGGAACAGAGATTCCTGCAGGCAAGCATAGGCCCAAACAGAGTCCCGCAGGCCAGAATAGGCCCGAACGGAGTCCCGCAGGCCAGGGTATGCCCGAACGGAGATTTCCGGAGCAAGGATAGGCCCGAACAGAGTCCCGCGGGCAAGAATAGGCCCGAGTAGAGCAGCCATGCAGGCAAGATGAGGCACGAACAGAGTCCCGCTGGCAAGAGTAGCCCTGAACGGAGAACCCTCAGGCAAGAATAGGCTCAAAAGGAGAGTCCCGCAGACAAGAATAGGCCCGAACAGAATCCCAGAGGCAAGAATAGAGGAGCCCCGTAGGCAAGAGTAGGCCCGACTAAAGTCCCGCTCCAGAGAATAGGCCCGAACGGAGAGTCCCGTAGATGAAAAAGGCCTGAACAGAGAGCCCCGCAGGCAGGCATGGGCCCGAACAGAGTCCCACAGGCCAGAATAGTCCCGAACAGAGATTCCCGGAGCAAGAATAGTCCCGAACAGAGATTCCCGGAGCAAGAATAGCCCCGAACAGAATTCCGCAGGCCAGAATAGACCAGAACGGGGATTTCCGAAAGCAACCAAAGGCCCGAACAGAGTCCCGCAGGCCAGCATACGCCTGAACGGAGATTGCCGAAGGGAAGCCTAGGCCCCAACGAAGAGTCCCGCAGGCCAGAATAGGCCCGAACGGAGATTGTCGGAGGCAAGAATAGGCCCCAATAGAGTCCCACAGGCAAAAATAGGCCCGAGTAGAGGAGCCGTGCAGGCAAGAAGAGGCCCGAACAGAGTCCCGCAGGCAAGGATACGCCCAAATGGAGAGTCCCGCAGGCAAGAATAGGCCCGAACGGAGAGACCCGCAGGCCAGCATACGCCTGAATGGAGATTCCCGCCGGCAAGCATCGGCCCAAACAGAGTCCTGCAGGCCAGAATAGGCCCGAACGGAGAGTCCTGCAGGCCAGAATAGGCCAGAACAGAGATTCCTGCAGGCAAGCATAGGCTCCAACAGAGTCCCGCAAGCCAGGGTACGCCCGAACGGAGATTCCCGGAGCAAGAATAGGCCCGAAAAGAGTCCCGCAGGCCAGAATAGGCCCGAACGGAGAGTTTCGCAGGCCAGAGTAGGGCGGAACAGAGATTCCTGCAGGCAAGCATCGGACCGAACACAGTCCCGCAGGCCCGAACAGGCCAGAACGGAGATTCCCAGACGCAAGAATAGGCCCGAACGGAGAGTCCCGCACGCCAGAATAGGCCCGAACGGAGATTGTCGGAGGCAAGAATAGGCCCCAATAGAGTCCCACAGGCAAAAATAGGCCCGAGTAGAGGAGCCGTGCAGGCAAGAAGAGGCCCGAACAGAGTCCCGCAGGCAAGGATACGCCCAAATGGAGAGTCCCGCAGGCAAGAATAGGCCCGAACGAAGAGACCCGCAGGCCAGCATACGCCTGAACGGAGGTTCCCGCAGGCAAGCATAGGCCCAAACAGAGTCTTGCAGGCCAGAATAGGCCCGAACGGAGAGTCCTGCAGGCCAGAATAGGCCAGAATAGAGATTCCTGCAGGCAAGCATAGGCTCCAACAGAGTCCCGCAAGCCAGGGTACGCCCGAACAGAGATTCCCGGGGCAAGAATAGGCCCGAAAAGAGTCCCGCAGGCCAGAATAGGCCCGAACGGAGATTCCCGCAGGCCAGAGTAGGGCGGAACAGAGATTCCTGCAGGCAAGCATAGGCCCGAACAGAGTCCCGCAGGCCCGAACAGGCCAGAACGGAGATTCCCGGAGGCAAGAATAGGCAAGAATAGAGGAGCCCCGGAGGCAAGAATAGGCCCGAGTAAAGTCCCGCTCCAGAGAATAGGCCCGAACGGAGAGTCCCGCAGGCCAACATAGGCCCGAACGGTCATTCCCGCAGGCAAGCATAGGCCCGAACAGAGTCCAGCAGGCCAGCATAGGCCCGAACAGAGATTCCCGGACCAAGAATAGACCCGAACGGTGTCCCGAAGGCAAAATGAGGCCCGAGTAGAGGAGTCGTGCAGGCAAGAAGACGCCCGAACACTGTCCGGCAAGCAAGAATAAGCCCGAACGCAGAATACTGCAGGCAAGAACGGGCCTGAGCAGAGTCCCACTGGCAAGAATAAGCACGAATAGAAGAGGCCCCTAGGCAAGAATAGGCCCGAGTAGAGTCCCGCTCCCAAGATTAGGCCTGAACGGAGAGTCCCGCAGGCCAGAAACGACCAAACAGAGGGTCCCGCGGGCGAGAATAGGCCCGAAGAGATGTCCTGCAGGCGAGAATACGCCCAAACTGAGAATCCCACAGGTCAGCATAACCCTGAAAGTGGATTCCTGCAGGCAAGCATACGCCCGAATAGAGTCCCACAAGCCAGAATAGGACCGAACGGAGTTTTCTGGGGGCAACAATAGGCCTGGACAGAGTCCCGCAGGCAAAAAGAGGCCCGAGTAGAGGGGCTGTGCAGGCAAGAAGAGGCCCGAACAGAGTCCTGCAGGCAAGAATAGGCCCAAACGAAGAGCCCCGCTGGCAAGAAGAGACCCGAACAGAGTCCCGAAGGCCAGAAAGGCCCGAACGGAGAGTTCCCCAGGTGAGAATAGGCCCGAACGGAGAGTCCCGCAGGCCACAATAGGCCCGAATAGAGGAGCCCTTAGGCAAAAATAGGCCCGAATAGAGACCCGCTCACAAGAATAGGCCCAAACGAAGAGCCCCGCTGGCAAGAAGAGACCCGAACAGAGTCCCGCAGGCCAGAAAAGCCCGAACAGAGGGTCTCGAAGGCGAGAATGGGCCCGAACGAGGGTCCCGCAGACCACGATAGGAGCGAACGGAGAGTCTCGCAGGCCAGAATAGGCCCGAACAGAATCCCGCAGGGAAGTATAGGCCCGAACGGAGATTCCCGGACCAAGAATAGACCCGAACGGTGTCCCGAAGGCAAAATGAGGCCCGAGTAGTGGAGCCGTGCAGGCAAGAAGACGCCCGAACACTGTCCGGCAAGCAAGAATAAGCCCGAACGCAGAATCCTGCAGGCAAGAACGGGCCTGAACAGAGTCCCACTGGCAAGAAGAAGCACGAATAGAAGAGGCCCCTAGGCAAGAATAGGCCCGAGTAGAGTCCAGCTCCCAAGATTAAGCCCGAACGGAGAGTCCCGCAGGCCAGAAACGACCGAACGGAGGGTCCCGCGGGCCAGAAAAGCCCGAACAGAGGGTCTCGAAGGCGAGAATGGGTCCGAACGAGGGTCCCGCAGATCACGATAGGGGCGAACGGAGAGTCTCGCAGGCCAGAATAGGCCCAAACAGAGTCCCGCAGGGAAGAATAGGCCCGAATAGAGTCCCGCAGGGAAGGACAGGCCTGAATAGAGGAGCCCCGCATACACTATCAGGCCTGAATAGCGGAGCCCCGCATGCACGAACAGGCCCGAGTAGCAGAGCCCTGCAAGCACCAACAGGCCCGAGTAGCGGAGCCCCGCACGCACAATCAGGCCTGAGTAGCGGAGCTCCGCATGCTAGAACAGGACCGAATATCGGAGCTCCGTAAGCACAAAAGGCTGGAATAGAGCAGCCCCGCACACAACAGGAGACCCCAAAGGAGACTCCCAGAGGCTAGATTAGGTCCGAACGGAGAGTTTTGCAGGTCAGAATTGTCCCGAACGGAGAGTTGCGCAGGTGAGAATAGTCCCGAACGGAGAGTTGCGCAGGCGAGAATAGGCCCAAAGGAAAGTCCCGCAGGCGAGAGAATATGCCCAAATTGAGAATACCGCAGGCCAGCATACGCCTGAACGGAGATTCCCGTAGGCAAGCATAGGCCCAAACAGAGTCCCGCAGGCCAGAATAGGCCCCAACGGAGAGTCCTGCAGGCCACAATAGGCCGGAACAGAGATTCCTGCAGGCAAGCATAGGCCCAAACAGAGTCCCGCAGGCCAGAATAGGCCCGAACGGAGTCCCGCAGGCCAGGGTATGCCCGAACGGAGATTCCCGGAGCAAGGATAGGCCCGAACAGAGTCCCGCGGGCAAGAATAGGCCCGAGTAGAGCAGCCATGCAGGCAAGATGAGGCACGAACGAGTCCCGCTGGCAAGAGTAGCCCTGAACGGAGAACCCTCAGGCAAGAATAGGCTCAAAAGGAGAGTCCCGCAGACAAGAATAGGCCCGAACAGAATCCCAGAGGCAAGAATAGAGGAGCCCCGTAGGCAAGAGTAGGCCCGACTAAAGTCCCGCTCCAGAGAATAGGCCCGAACGGAGAGTCCCGTAGATGAAAAAGGCCTGAACAGAGAGCCCCGCAGGCAGGCATGGGCCCGAACAGAGTCCCACAGGCCAGAATAGTCCCGAACAGAGATTCCCGGAGCAAGAATAGTCCCGAACAGAGATTCCCGGAGCAAGAATAGTCCCGAACAGAGATTCCCGGAGCAAGAATAGCCCCGAACAGAATTCCGCAGGCCAGAATAGACCAGAACGGGGATTTCCGAAAGCAACCAAAGGCCCGAACAGAGTCCCGCAGGCCAGCATACGGCTGAACGGAGATTGCCGAAGGGAAGCATAGGCCCAAAAGAAGAGTCCCGCAGGCCAGAATAGGCCCGAACGGAGATTGTCGGAGGCAGGAAAGGCGCCATCAGAGTCCCACAGGCAAAAATAGGCCCGAGTAGAGGAGCCGTGCAGGCAAGAAGAGGCCCGAACAGAGTCCCGCAGGCAAGGATACGCCCAAATGGAGAGTCCCGCAGGCAAGAATAGGCCCGAACGGAGAGACCCGCAGGCCAGCATACGCCTGAACGGAGATTCCCGCAGGCAAGCATAGGCCCAAACAGAGTCCTGCAGGCCACAATAGGCAAGAATAGAGATTCCTGCAGGCAAGCATAGGCCCGAACAGAGTCCCGCAAGCCAGGGTACGCCCGAACGGAGATTCCCGGAGCAAGCATAGGCCCGAACAGAGTCCCGCAGGCCCGAACAGGCCAGAACGGAGATTCCCGGAGGTAAGAATAGGCAAGAATAGAGGAGCCCCGGAGGCAAGAATAGGCCCGAGTAAAGTCCCGCTCCAGAGAATAGGCCCGAACGGAGAGTCCCGGAGGCCAGAAAGGTCCGAACGGAGAGTCCCGCAGGCCAACATAGGCCCGAACGGTCATTCGCGCAGGCAAGCATAGGCCCGAACAGAGTCCAGCAGGCCAGCATAGGCCCAAACGGAGATTCCCGGACCAAGAATAGACCCGAACGGTGTCCCGAAGGCAAAATGAGGCCCGAGTAGTGGAGCCGTGCAGGCAAGAAGACGCCCGAACACTGTCCGGCAAGCAAGAATAAGCCCGAACGCAGAATCCTGCAGGCAAGAACGGGCCTGAGCAGAGTCCCACTGGCAAGAAGAAGCACGAATAGAAGAGGCCCCTAGGCAAGAATAGGCCCGAGTGGAGTCCCGCTCCCGCTCCCAAGATTAGGCCCGAACGGAGGGTCCCGCGGGCGAGAATAGGCCCGAAGAGATGTCCTGCAGGCGAGAATACGCCCAAACTGAGAATCCCACAGGTCAGCATAACCCTGAAAGGAGATTCCCGCAGGCAAGCATAGGCCCAAACAGGGTCCCACAAGACAAAATAGGACCGAACGGAGTTTTCCGGGGGCAACAATAGGCCTGGACAGAGTCCCGCAGGCAAAAAGAGGCCCGAGTAGAGGGGCTGTGCAGGCAAGAAGAGGCCCGAACAGAGTCCTGCAGGCAAGAATAGGCCCAAACGAAGAGCCCCGCTGGCAAGAAGAGACCCGAACAGAGTCCCGAAGGCCAGAAAGGCCCGAACGGAGAGTTCCCCAGGTGAGAATAGGCCCGAACGGAGAGTCCCGCAGGCCAGAATAGGCCCGAATAGAGGAGCCCTTAGGCAAAAATAGGCCCGAATACAGACCCGCTCACAAGAATAGGCCCGAACGGAGAGTCCCGCAGGCCAGAAAAGCCCGAACAGAGGGTCTCGTTGCGAGACTGGGCCCGAAAGAGGGTCCCACAGACCACGATAGGAGCGAACGGAGAGTCTCGCAGGTCAGAATAGGCCCGAACAGAGTCCCGCAGGGAAGTATAGGCCCGAATAGAGTCCCTCAGGGAAGCAGAGGCCTGAATAGAGGAGCGCCGCACACACTATCAGGCCTGAATAGCGGAGCCCCGCACGCACGAACAGGCCCGAGTAGCAGAGCCCTGCAAGCACGAACAGACCCGAGTAGCGGAGCCCCGCATGCACGAACAGGCCCAAGTAGTTTAGCCCCGCATGCACCAACAGGCCCGAGTAGCGGAGCCCCGCACGCACAATCAGGCCTGAGTAGCGGAGCTCCACATGCTAGAACAGGACCGAATATCGGAGCTCCGTAAGCACAAAAGGCTGGAATAGAGCAGCCCCGCACGCAACAGGAGACCCCAAAGGAGACTCCCAGAGGCTAGATTAGGTCCGAACGGAGAGTTTTGCAGGTCAGAATTGTCCCGAACGGAGAGTTGCGCAGGTGAGAATAGTCCCGAACGGAGAGTTGCGCAGGCGAGAATAGGCCCAAAGGAAAGTCCCGCAGGCGAGAGAATATGCCCAAATTGAGAATACCGCAGGCCAGCATACGCCTGAACGGAGATTCCCGTAGGCAAGCATAGGCCCAAACAGAGTCCCGCAGGCCAGAATAGGCCCTAACTGAGAGTCCTGCAGGCCACAATAGGCCGGAACAGAGATTCCTCCATGCAAGCATAGGACCAAACAGAGTTCCGCAGGCCAGAATAGGCCCGAACGGAGTCCCGCAGGCCAGGGTATGCCCGAACGGAGATTCCCGGAGCAAGGATAGGCCCGAACAGAGTCCCGCGGGCAAGAATAGGCCCGAGTAGAGCAGCCATGCAGGCAAGATGAGGCACGAACAGAGTCCCGCTGGCAAGAGTAGCCCTGAACGGAGAACCCTCAGGCAAGAATAGGCTCAAAAGGAGAGTTCCGCAGACAAGAATAGGCCCAAACAGAATCCCAGAGGCAAGAATAGAGGAGCCCCGTAGGCAAGAGTAGGCCCGACTAAAGTCCCGCTCCAGAGAATAGGCCCAAACGGAGAGTCCCGTAGATGAAAAAGGCCTGAACAGAGAGCCCCGCAGGCAGGCATGGGCCCGAACAGAGTCCCACAGGCCAGAATAGTCCCGAACAGAGATTCCCGGAGCAAGAATAGTCCCGAACAGAGATTCCCGGAGCAAGAATAGCCCCGAACAGAATTCCGCAGGCCAGAATAGACCAGAACGGAGATTTCCGAAAACAACCAAAGGCCCGAACAGAGTCCCGCAGGCCAGCATACGCCTGAACGGAGATTGCCGAAGGGAAGCCTAGGCCCCAACGAAGAGTCCCGCAGGCCAGAATAGGCCCGCACGGAGATTGTCGGAGGCAAGAATAGGCCCCAATAGAGTCCCACAGGCAAAAATAGGCCCGAGTAGAGGAGCCGTGCAGGCAAGAAGAGGCCCGAACAGAGTCCCGCAGGCAAGGATACGCCCAAATGGAGAGTCCCGCAGGCAAGAATAGGCCCGAACGGAGAGACCCGCAGGCCAGCATACGCCTGAACGGAGATTCCCGCAGGCAAGCATAGGCCCAAACAGAGTCCTGCAGGCCAGAATAGGCCCGAACGGAGATTCCCGCAGGCCAGAGTAGGGCGGAACAGAGATTCCTGCAGGCAAGCATAGGCCCGAACAGAGTCCCGCAGGCCCGAACAGGCCAGAACGGAGATTCCCGGAGGCAAGAATAGGCAAGAATAGAGGAGCCCCGGAGGCAAGAATAGGCCCGAGTAAAGTCCCGCTCCAGAGAATAGGCCCGAACGGAGAGTCCCGCAGGCCAACATAGGCCCGAACGGTCATTCCCGCAGGCAAGCATAGGCCCGAACAGAGTCCAGCAGGCCAGCATAGGCCCGAACGGAGATTCCCGGACCAAGAATAGACCCGAACGGTGTCCCGAAGGCAAAATGAGGCCCGAGTAGAGGAGCCGTGCAGGCAAGAAGACGCCCGAACACTGTCCGGCAAGCAAGAATAAGCCCAAACGCAGAATCCTGCAGGCAAGAACGGGCCTGAGCAGAGTCCCACTGGCAAGAATAAGCACGAATAGAAGAGGCCCCTAGGCAAGAATAGGCCCGAGTAGAGTCCCGCTCCCAAGATTAGGCCTGAACGGAGAGTCCCGCAGGCCAGAAACGACCGAACAGAGGGTCCCGCGGCCGAGAATAGGCCCGAAGAGATGTCCTGCAGGCGAGAATACGCCCAAACTGAGAATCCCACAGGTCAGCATAACCCTGAAAGTGGATTCCTGCAGGCAAGCATACGCCCGAACAGAGTCCCACAAGCCAGAATAGGACCGAACGGAGTTTTCTGGGGGCAACAATAGGCCTGGACAGAGTCCCGCAGGCAAAAATAGGCCCGAGTAGAGGGGCTGTGCAGGCAAGAAGAGGCCCGAACAGAGTCCTGCAGGCAAGAATAGGCCCAAACGAAGAGCCCCGCTGGCAAGAAGAGACCCGAACAGAGTCCCGAAGGCCAGAAAGGCCCGAACGGAGAGTTCCCCAGGTGAGAATAGGCCCGAACGGAGAGTCCCGCAGGCCACAATAGGCCCGAATAGAGGAGCCCTTAGGCAAAAATAGGCCCGAATAGAGACCCGCTCACAAGAATAGGCCCGAACGGAGAGTCCCGCAGGCCAGAAAAGCCCGAACAGAGGGTCTCGAAGGCGAGAATGGGCCCGAACGAGGGTCCCGCAGACCACGATAGGAGCGAACGGAGAGTCTCGCAGGCCAGAATAGGCCCGAATAGAGTCCCGCAGGGAAGGACAGGCCTGAATAGAGGAGCCCCGCACACACTATCAGGCCTGAATAGCGGAGCCCCGCATGCACGAACAGGCCCAAGTAGTGGAGCCCTGCATGCACCAACAGGCCCGAGTAGCGGAGCCCCGCACGCACAATCAGGCCTGAGTAGCGGAGCTCCACATGCTAGAACAGGACCGAATATCGGAGCTCCGTAAGCACAAAAGGCTGGAATAGAGCAGCCCCGCACGCAACAGGAGACCCCAAAGGAGACTCCCAGAGGCTAGATTAGGTCCGAACGGAGAGTTTTGCAGGTCAGAATTGTCCCGAACGGAGAGTTGCGCAGGTGAGAATAGTCCCGAACGGAGAGTTGCGCAGGCGAGAATAGGCCCAAAGGAAAGTCCCGCAGGCGAGAGAATATGCCCAAATTGAGAATACCGCAGGCCAGCATACGCCTGAACGGAGATTCCCGTAGGCAAGCATAGGCCCAAACAGAGTCCCGCAGGCCAGAATAGGCCCCAACGGAGAGTCCTGCAGGCCACAATAGGCCGGAACAGAGATTCCTGCAGGCAAGCATAGGCCCAAACAGAGTCCCGCAGGCCAGAATAGGCCCGAACGGAGTCCCGCAGGCCAGGGTATGCCCGAACGGAGATTCCCGGAGCAAGGATAGGCCCGAACAGAGTCCCGCGGGCAAGAATAGGCCCGAGTAGAGCAGCCATGCAGGCAAGATGAGGCACGAACAGAGTCCCGCTGGCAAGAGTAGCCCTGAACGGAGAACCCTCAGGCAAGAATAGGCTCAAAAGGAGAGTCCCGCAGACAAGAATAGGCCCGAACAGAATCCCAGAGGCAAGAATAGAGGAGCCCCGTAGGCAAGAGTAGGCCCGACTAAAGTCCCGCTCCAGAGAATAGGCCCGAACGGAGAGTCCCGTAGATGAAAAAGGCCTGAACAGAGAGCCCCGCAGGCAAGCATAGACCCAAACAGAGTCCTGCAGGCCAGAATAGGCCCGAACGGAGAGTCCTGCAGGCCAGAATAGGCCAGAATAGAGATTCCTGCAGGCAAACATAGGCTCCAACAGAGTCCCGCAAGCCAGGGTACGCCCGAACGGAGATTCCCGGAGCAAGAATAGGCCCGAAAAGAGTCCCGCAGGCCAGAATAGGCCCGAACGGAGAGTCCCGCAGGCCAGAGTAGGGCGGAACAGAGATTCCTGCAGGCAAGCATAGGCCCGAACAGAGTCCCGCAGGCCCGAACAGGCCAGAACGGAGATTCCCGGAGGCAAGAATAGGCAAGAATAGAGGAGCCCCGGAGGCAAGAATAGGCCCGAGTAAAGTCCCGCTCCAGAGAATAGGCCCGAACGGAGAGTCCCGCAGGCCAACATAGGCCCGAACGGTCATTCCCGCAGGCAAGCATAGGCCCGAACAGAGTCCAGCAGGCCAGCATAGGCCCGAACGGAGATTCCCGGACCAAGAATAGACCCGAACGGTGTCCCGAAGGCAAAATGAGGCCCGAGTAGAGGAGCCGTGCAGGCAAGAAGACGCCCGAACACTGTCCGGCAAGCAAGAATAAGCCCAAACGCAGAATCCTGCAGGCAAGAACGGGCCTGAGCAGAGTCCCACTGGCAAGAATAAGCACGAATAGAAGAGGCCCCTAGGCAAGAATAGGCCCGAGTAGAGTCCCGCTCCCAAGATTAGGCCTGAACGGAGAGTCCCGCAGGCCAGAAACGACCAAACAGAGGGTCCCGCGGGCGAGAATAGGCCCGAAGAGATGTCCTGCAGGCGAGAATACGCCCAAACTGAGAATCCCACAAGTCAGCATAACCCTGAAAGTGGATTCCTGCAGGCAAGCATACGCCCGAACAGAGTCCCACAAGCCAGAATAGGACCGAACGGAGTTTTCTGGGGGCAACAATAGGCCTGGACAGAGTCCCGCAGGCAAAAAGAGGCCCGAGTAGAGGGGCTGTGCAGGCAAGAAGAGGCCCGAACAGAGTCCTGCAGGCAAGAATAGGCCCAAACGAAGAGCCCCGCTGGCAAGAAGAGACCCGAACAGAGTCCCGAAGGCCAGAAAGGCCCGAACGGAGAGTTCCCCAGGTGAGAATAGGCCCGAACGGAGAGTCCCGCAGGCCAGAATAGGCCCGAATAGAGGAGCCCTTAGGCAAAAATAGGCCCGAATACAGACCCGCTCACAAGAATAGGCCCGAACGGAGAGTCCCGCAGGCCAGAAAAGCCCGAACAGAGGGTCTCGTTGCGAGACTGGGCCCGAAAGAGGGTCCCACAGACCACGATAGGAGCGAACGGAGAGTCTCGCAGGTCAGAATAGGCCCGAACAGAGTCCCGCAGGGAAGTATAGGCCCGAATAGAGTCCCGCAGGGAAGCAGAGGCCTGAATAGAGGAGCGCCGCACACACTATCAGGCCTGAATAGCGGAGCCCCGCACGCACGAACAGGCCCGAGTAGCAGAGCCCTGCAAGCACGAACAGACCCGAGTAGCGGAGCCCCGCATGCACGAACAGGCCCAAGTAGTTTAGCCCCGCATGCACCAACAGGCCCGAGTAGCGGAGCCCCGCACGCACAATCAGGCCTGAGTAGCGGAGCTCCACATGCTAGAACAGGACCGAATATCGGAGCTCCGTAAGCACAAAAGGCTGGAATAGAGCAGCCCCGCACGCAACAGGAGACCCCAAAGGAGACTCCCAGAGGCTAGATTAGGTCCGAACGGAGAGTTTTGCAGGTCAGAATTGTCCCGAACGGAGAGTTGCGCAGGTGAGAATAGTCCCGAACGGAGAGTTGTGCAGGCGAGAATAGGCCCAAAGGAAAGTCCCGCAGGCGAGAGAATATGCCCAAATTGAGAATACCGCAGGCCAGCATACGCCTGAACGGAGATTCCCGTAGGCAAGCATAGGCCCAAACAGAGTCTCGCAGGCCAGAATAGGCCCTAACTGAGAGTCCTGCAGGCCACAATAGGCCGGAACAGAGATTCCTCCATGCAAGCATAGGACCAAACAGAGTTCCGCAGGCCAGAATAGGCCCGAACGGAGTCCCGCAGGCCAGGGTATGCCCGAACGGAGATTCCCGGAGCAAGGATAGGCCCGAACAGAGTCCCGCGGGCAAGAATAGGCCCGAGTAGAGCAGCCATGCAGGCAAGATGAGGCACGAACAGAGTCCCGCTGGCAAGAGTAGCCCTGAACGGAGAACCCTCAGGCAAGAATAGGCTCAAAAGGAGAGTCCCGCAGACAAGAATAGGCCCGAACAGAATCCCAGAGGCAAGAATAGAGGAGCCCCGTAGGCAAGAGTAGGCCCGACTAAAGTCCCGCTCCAGAGAATAGGCCCGAACGGAGAGTCCCGTAGATGAAAAAGGCCTGAACAGAGAGCCCCGCAGGCAGGCATGGGCCCAAACAGAGTCCCACAGGCCAGAATAGTCCCGAACAGAGATTCCCGGAGCAAGAATAGTCCCGAACAGAGATTCCCGGAGCAAGAATAGCCCCGAACAGAATTCCGCAGGCCAGAATAGACCAGAACGGGGATTTCCGAAAGCAACCAAAGGCCCGAACAGAGTCCCGCAGGCCAGCATACGCCTGAACGGAGATTGCCGAAGGGAAGCCTAGGCCCCAACGAAGAGTCCCGCAGGCCAGAATAGGCCCGCACGGAGATTGTCGGAGGCAAGAATAGGCCCCAATAGAGTCCCACAGGCAAAAATAGGCCCGAGTAGAGGAGCCGTGCAGGCAAGAAGAGGCCCGAACAGAGTCCCGCAGGCAAGGATACGCCCAAATGGAGAGTCCCGCAGGCAAGAATAGGCCCGAACGGAGAGACCCGCAGGCCAGCATACGCCTGAACGGAGATTCCCGCAGGCAAGCATAGGCCCAAACAGAGTCCTGCAGGCCAGAATAGGCCCGAACGGAGAGTCCTGCAGGCCAGAATAGGCCAGAATAGAGATTCCTGCAGGCAAGCATAGGCTCCAACAGAGTCCCGCAAGCCAGGGTACGCCCGAACGGAGATTCCCGGAGCAAGAATAGGCCCGAAAAGAGTCCCGCAGGCCAGAATAGGCCCGAACGGAGAGTCCCGCAGGCCAGAGTAGGGCGGAACAGAGATTCCTGCAGGCAAGCATAGGCCCGAACAGAGTCCCGCAGGCCCGAACAGGCCAGAACGGAGATTCCCGGAGGCAAGAATAGGCAAGAATAGAGGAGCCCCGGAGGCAAGAATAGGCCCGAGTAAAGTCCCGCTCCAGAGAATAGGCCCGAACGGAGAGTCCCGCAGGCCAACATAGGCCCGAACGGTCATTCCCGCAGGCAAGCATAGGCCCGAACAGAGTCCAGCAGGCCAGCATAGGCCCGAACGGAGATTCCCGGACCAAGAATAGACCCGAACGGTGTCCCGAAGGCAAAATGAGGCCCGAGTAGAGGAGCCGTGCAGGCAAGAAGACGCCCGAACACTGTCCGGCAAGCAAGAATAAGCCCAAACGCAGAATCCTGCAGGCAAGAACGGGCCTGAGCAGAGTCCCACTGGCAAGAATAAGCACGAATAGAAGAGGCCCCTAGGCAAGAATAGGCCCGAGTAGAGTCCCGCTCCCAAGATTAGGCCTGAACGGAGAGTCCCGCAGGCCAGAAACGACCGAACAGAGGGTCCCGCGGGCGAGAATAGGCCCGAAGAGATGTCCTGCAGGCGAGAATACGCCCAAACTGAGAATCCCACAGGTCAGCATAACCCTGAAAGTGGATTCCTGCAGGCAAGCATACGCCCGAACAGAGTCCCACAAGCCAGAATAGGACCGAACGGAGTTTTCTGGGGGCAACAATAGGCCTGGACAGAGTCCCGCAGGCAAAAATAGGCCCGAGTAGAGGGGATGTGCAGGCAAGAAGAGGCCCGAACAGAGTCCTGCAGGCAAGAATAGGCCCAAACGAAGAGCCCCGCTGGCAAGAAGAGACCCGAACAGAGTCCCGAAGGCCAGAAAGGCCCGAACGGAGAGTTCCCCAGGTGAGAATAGGCCCGAACGGAGAGTCCCGCAGGCCAGAATAGGCCCGAATAGAGGAGCCCTTAGGCAAAAATAGGCCCGAATAGAGACCCGCTCACAAGAATAGGCCCGAACGGAGAGTCCCGCAGGCCAGAAAAGCCCGAACAGAGGGTCTCGAAGGCGAGAATGGGCCCGAACGAGGGTCCCGCAGACCACGATAGGAGCGATCGGAGAGTCTCGCAGGCCAGAATAGGCCCGAATAGAGTCCCGCAGGGAAGGACAGGCCTGAATAGAGGAGCCCCGCACACACTATCAGGCCTGAATAGCGGAGCCCCGCATGCACGAACAGGCCCAAGTAGTGGAGCCCTGCATGCACCAACAGGCCCGAGTAGCGGAGCCCCGCACGCACAATCAGGCCTGAGTAGCGGAGCTCCGCATGCTAGAACAGGACCGAATATCGGAGCTCCGTAAGCACAAAAGGCTGGAATAGAGCAGCCCCGCACGCAACAGGAGACCCCAAAGGAGACTCCCAGAGGCTAGATTAGGTCCGAACGGAGAGTTTTGCAGGTCAGAATTGTCCCGAACGGAGAGTTGCGCAGGTGAGAATAGTCCCGAACGGAGAGTTGCGCAGGCGAGAATAGGCCCAAAGGAAAGTCCCGCAGGCGAGAGAATATGCCCAAATTGAGAATACCGCAGGCCAGCATACGCCTGAACGGAGATTCCCGTAGGCAAGCATAGGCCCAAACAGAGTCCCGCAGGCCAGAATAGGCCCCAACGGAGAGTCCTGCAGGCCACAATAGGCCGGAACAGAGATTCCTGCAGGCAAGCATAGGCCCAAACAGAGTCCCGCAGGCCAGAATAGGCCCGAACGGAGTTCCGCAGGCCAGGGAATGCCCGAACGGAGATTCCCGGAGCAAGGATAGGCCCGAACAGAGTCCCGCGGGCAAGAATAGGCCCGAGTAGAGCAGCCATGCAGGCAAGATGAGGCACGAACAGAGTCCCGCTGGCAAGAGTAGCCCTGAACGGAGAACCCTCAGGCAAGAATAGGCTCAAAAGGAGAGTCCCGCAGACAAGAATAGGCCCGAACAGAATCCCAGAGGCAAGAATAGAGGAGCCCCGTAGGCAAGAGTAGGCCCGACTAAAGTCCCGCTCCAGAGAATAGGCCCGAACGGAGAGTCCCGTAGATGAAAAAGGCCTGAACAGAGAGCCCCGCAGGCAGGCATGGGCCCGAACAGAGTCCCACAGGCCAGAATAGTCCCGAACAGAGATTCCCGGAGCAAGAATAGTCCCGAACAGAGATTCCCGGAGCAAGAATAGCCCCGAACAGAATTCCGCAGGCCAGAATAGACCAGAACGGGGATTTCCGAAAGCAACCAAAGGCCCGAACAGAGTCCCGCAGGCCAGCATACGCCTGAACGGAGATTGCCGAAGGGAAGCCTAGGCCCCAACGAAGAGTCCCGCAGGCCAGAATAGGCCCGAACGGAGATTGTCGGAGGCAAGAATAGGCCCCAATAGAGTCCCACAGGCAAAAATAGGCCCGAGTAGAGGAGCCGTGCAGGCAAGAAGAGGCCCGAACAGAGTCCCGCAGGCAAGGATACGCCCAAATGGAGAGTCCCGCAGGCAAGAATAGGCCCGAACGGAGAGACCCGCAGGCCAGCATACGCCTGAACGGAGATTCCCGCAGGCAAGCATAGGCCCAAACAGAGTCCTGCAGGCCAGAATAGGCCCGAACGGAGAGTCCTGCAGGCCAGAATAGGCCAGAATAGAGATTCCTGCAGGCAAGCATAGGCTCCAACAGAGTCCCGCAAGCCAGGGTACGCCCGAACGGAGATTCCCGGAGCAAGAATAGGCCCGAAAAGAGTCCCGCAGGCCAGAATAGGCCCGAACGGAGAGTCCCGCAGGCCAGAGTAGGGCGGAACAGAGATTCCTGCAGGCAAGCATAGGCCCGAACAGAGTCCCGCAGGCCCGAACAGGCCAGAACGGAGATTCCCGGAGGCAAGAATAGGCAAGAATAGAGGAGCCCCGGAGGCAAGAATAGGCCCGAGTAAAGTCCCGCTCCAGAGAATAGGCCCGAACGGAGAGTCCCGCAGGCCAACATAGGCCCGAACGATCATTCCCGCAGGCAAGCATAGGCCCGAACAGAGTCCAGCAGGCCAGCATAGGCCCGAACGGAGATTCCCGGACCAAGAATAGACCCGAACGGTGTCCCGAAGGCAAAATGAGGCCCGAGTAGAGGAGCCGTGCAGGCAAGAAGACGCCCGAACACTGTCCGGCAAGCAAGAATAAGCCCAAACGCAGAATCCTGCAGGCAAGAACGGGCCTGAGCAGAGTCCCACTGGCAAGAATAAGCACGAATAGAAGAGGCCCCTAGGCAAGAATAGGCCCGAGTAGAGTCCCGCTCCCAAGATTAGGCCTGAACGGAGAGTCCCGCAGGCCAGAAACGACCAAACAGAGGGTCCCGCGGGCGAGAATAGGCCCGAAGAGATGTCCTGCAGGCGAGAATACGCCCAAACTGAGAATCCCACAGGTCAGCATAACCCTGAAAGTGGATTCCTGCAGGCAAGCATACGCCCGAACAGAGTCCCACAAGCCAGAATAGGACCGAACGGAGTTTTCTGGGGGCAACAATAGGCCTGGACAGAGTCCCGCAGGCAAAAATAGGCCCGAGTAGAGGGGCTGTGCAGGCAAGAAGAGGCCCGAACAGAGTCCTGCAGGCAAGAATAGGCCCAAACGAAGAGCCCCGCTGGCAAGAAGAGACCCGAACAGAGTCCCGAAGGCCAGAAAGGCCCGAACGGAGAGTTCCCCAGGTGAGAATAGGCCCGAACGGAGAGTCCCGCAGGCCAGAATAGGCCCGAATAGAGGAGCCCTTAGGCAAAAATAGGCCCGAATAGAGACCCGCTCACAAGAATAGGCCCGAACGGAGAGTCCCGCAGGCCAGAAAAGCCCGAACAGAGGGTCTCGAAGGCGAGAATGGGCCCGAACGAGGGTCCCGCAGACCACGATAGGAGCGATCGGAGAGTCTCGCAGGCCAGAATAGGCCCGAATAGAGTCCCGCAGGGAAGGACAGGCCTGAATAGAGGAGCCCCGCACACACTATCAGGCCTGAATAGCGGAGCCCCGCATGCACGAACAGGCCCAAGTAGTGGAGCCCTGCATGCACCAACAGGCCCGAGTAGCGGAGCCCCGCACGCACAATCAGGCCTGAGTAGCGGAGCTCCGCATGCTAGAACAGGACCGAATATCGGAGCTCCGTAAGCACAAAAGGCTGGAATAGAGCAGCCCCGCACGCAACAGGAGACCCCAAAGGAGACTCCCAGAGGCTAGATTAGGTCCGAACGGAGAGTTTTGCAGGTCAGAATTGTCCCGAACGGAGAGTTGCGCAGGTGAGAATAGTCCCGAACGGAGAGTTGCGCAGGCGAGAATAGGCCCAAAGGAAAGTCCCGCAGGCGAGAGAATATGCCCAAATTGAGAATACCGCAGGCCAGCATACGCCTGAACGGAGATTCCCGTAGGCAAGCATAGGCCCAAACAGAGTCCCGCAGGCCAGAATAGGCCCCAACGGAGAGTCCTGCAGGCCACAATAGGCCGGAACAGAGATTCCTGCAGGCAAGCATAGGCCCAAACAGAGTCCCGCAGGCCAGAATAGGCCCGAACGGAGTTCCGCAGGCCAGGGAATGCCCGAACGGAGATTCCCGGAGCAAGGATAGGCCCGAACAGAGTCCCGCGGGCAAGAATAGGCCCGAGTAGAGCAGCCATGCAGGCAAGATGAGGCACGAACAGAGTCCCGCTGGCAAGAGTAGCCCTGAACGGAGAACCCTCAGGCAAGAATAGGCTCAAAAGGAGAGTCCCGCAGACAAGAATAGGCCCGAACAGAATCCCAGAGGCAAGAATAGAGGAGCCCCGTAGGCAAGAGTAGGCCCGACTAAAGTCCCGCTCCAGAGAATAGGCCCGAACGGAGAGTCCCGTAGATGAAAAAGGCCTGAACAGAGAGCCCCGCAGGCAGGCATGGGCCCGAACAGAGTCCCACAGGCCAGAATAGTCCCGAACAGAGATTCCCGGAGCAAGAATAGTCCCGAACAGAGATTCCCGGAGCAAGAATAGCCCCGAACAGAATTCCGCAGGCCAGAATAGACCAGAACGGGGATTTCCGAAAGCAACCAAAGGCCCGAACAGAGTCCCGCAGGCCAGCATACGCCTGAACGGAGATTGCCGAAGGGAAGCCTAGGCCCCAACGAAGAGTCCCGCAGGCCAGAATAGGCCCGAACGGAGATTGTCGGAGGCAAGAATAGGCCCCAATAGAGTCCCACAGACAAAAATAGGCCCGAGTAGAGGAGCCGTGCAGGCAAGAAGAGGCCCGAACAGAGTCCCGCAGGCAAGGATACGCCCAAATGGAGAGTCCCGCAGGCAAGAATAGGCCCGAACGGAGAGACCCGCAGGCCAGCATACGCCTGAACGGAGATTCCCGCAGGCAAGCATAGGCCCAAACAGAGTCCTGCAGGCCAGAATAGGCCCGAACGGAGAGTCCTGCAGGCCAGAATAGGCCAGAATAGAGATTCCTGCAGGCAAGCATAGGCTCCAACAGAGTCCCGCAAGCCAGGGTACGCCCGAACGGAGATTCCCGGAGCAAGAATAGGCCCGAAAAGAGTCCCGCAGGCCAGAATAGGCCCGAACGGAGAGTCCCGCAGGCCAGAGTAGGGCGGAACAGAGATTCCTGCAGGCAAGCATAGGCCCGAACAGAGTCCCGCAGGCCCGAACAGGCCAGAACGGAGATTCCCGGAGGCAAGAATAGAGGAGCCCCGGAGGCAAGAATAGGCCCGAGTAAAGTCCCGCTCCAGAGAATGGGCCCGAACGGAGAGTCCCGCAGGCCAACATAGGCCCGAACGGTCATTCCCGCAGGCAAGCATAGGCCCGAACAGAGTCCAGCAGGCCAGCATAGGCCCGAACGGAGATTCCCGGACCAAGAATAGACCCGAACGGTGTCCCGAAGGCAAAATGAGGCCCGAGTAGAGGAGCCGTGCAGGCAAGAAGACGCCCGAACACTGTCCGGCAAGCAAGAATAAGCCCAAACGCAGAATCCTGCAGGCAAGAACGGGCCTGAGCAGAGTCCCACTGGCAAGAATAAGCACGAATAGAAGAGGCCCCTAGGCAAGAATAGGCCCGAGTAGAGTCCCGCTCCCAAGATTAGGCCTGAACGGAGAGTCCCGCAGGCCAGAAACGACCGAACAGAGGGTCCCGCGGCCGAGAATAGGCCCGAAGAGATGTCCTGCAGGCGAGAATACGCCCAAACTGAGAATCCCACAGGTCAGCATAACCCTGAAAGTGGATTCCTGCAGGCAAGCATACGCCCGAACAGAGTCCCACAAGCCAGAATAGGACCGAACGGAGTTTTCTGGGGGCAACAATAGGCCTGGACAGAGTCCCGCAGGCAAAAAGAGGCCCGAGTAGAGGGGCTGTGCAGGCAAGAAGAGGCCCGAACAGAGTCCTGCAGGCAAGAATAGGCCCAAACGAAGAGCCCCGCTGGCAAGAAGAGACCCGAACAGAGTCCCGCAGGCCAGAAAAGCCCGAACAGAGGGTCTCGAAGGCGAGAATGGGCCCGAACGAGGGTCCCGCAGACCACGATAGGAGCGAACGGAGAGTCTCGCAGGCCAGAATAGGCCCGAATAGAGTCCCGCAGGGAAGGACAGGCCTGAATAGAGGAGCCCCGCACACACTATCAGGCCTGAATAGCGGAGCCCCGCATGCACGAACAGGCCCAAGTAGTGGAGCCCTGCATGCACCAACAGGCCCGAGTAGCGGAGCCCCGCACGCACAATCAGGCCTGAGTAGCGGAGCTCCGCATGCTAGAACAGGACCGAATATCGGAGCTCCGTAAGCACAAAAGGCTGGAATAGAGCAGCCCCGCACGCAACAGGAGACCCCAAAGGAGACTCCCAGAGGCTAGATTAGGTCCGAACGGAGAGTTTTGCAGGTCAGAATTGTCCCGAACGGAGAGTTGCGCAGGTGAGAATAGTCCCGAACGGAGAGTTGCGCAGGCGAGAATAGGCCCAAAGGAAAGTCCCGCAGGCGAGAGAATATGCCCAAATTGAGAATACCGCAGGCCAGCATACGCCTGAACGGAGATTCCCGTAGGCAAGCATAGGCCCAAACAGAGTCCTGCAGGCCAGAATAGGCCCCAACGGAGAGTCCTGCAGGCCACAATAGGCCGGAACAGAGATTCCTGCAGGCAAGCATAGGCCCAGAGTCCCGCAGGCCAGAATAGGCCCGAACGGAGTCCCGCAGGCCAGGGTATGCCCGAACGGAGATTCCCGGAGCAAGGATAGGCCTGAACAGAGTCCCGCGGGCAAGAATAGGCCCGAGTAGAGCAGCCATGCAGGCAAGATGAGGCACGAACAGAGTCCCGCTGGCAAGAGTAGCCCTGAACGGAGAACCCTCAGGCAAGAATAGGCTCAAAAGGAGAGTCCCGCAGACAAGAATAGGCCCGAACAGAATCCCAGAGGCAAGAATAGAGGAGCCCCGTAGGCAAGAGTAGGCCCGACTAAAGTCCCGCTCCAGAGAATAGGCCCGAACGGAGAGTCCCGTAGATGAAAAAGGCCTGAACAGAGAGCCCCGCAGGCAGGCATGGGCCCGAACAGAGTCCCACAGGCCAGAATAGTCCCGAACAGAGATTCCCGGAGCAAGAATAGTCCCGAACAGAGATTCCCGGAGCAAGAATAGCCCCGAACAGAATTCCGCAGGCCAGAATAGACCAGAACGGGGATTTCCGAAAGCAACCAAAGGCCCGAACAGAGTCCCGCAGGCCAGCATACGCCTGAACGGAGATTGCCGAAGGGAAGCCTAGGCCCCAACGAAGAGTCCCGCAGGCCAGAATAGGCCCGAACGGAGATTGTCGGAGGCAAGAATAGGCCCCAATAGAGTCCCACAGGCAAAAATAGGCCCGAGTAGAGGAGCCGTGCAGGCAAGAAGAGGCCCGAACAGAGTCCCGCAGGCAAGGATACGCCCAAATGGAGAGTCCCGCAGGCAAGAATAGGCCCGAACGGAGAGACCCGCAGGCCAGCATACGCCTGAATGGAGATTCCCGCCGGCAAGCATCGGCCCAAACAGAGTCCTGCAGGCCAGAATAGGCCCGAACGGAGAGTCCTGCAGGCCAGAATAGGCCAGAACAGAGATTCCTGCAGGCAAGCATAGGCTCCAACAGAGTCCCGCAAGCCAGGGTACGCCCGAACGGAGATTCCCGGAGCAAGAATAGGCCCGAAAAGAGTCCCGCAGGCCAGAATAGGCCCGAACGGAGAGTTTCGCAGGCCAGAGTAGGGCGGAACAGAGATTCCTGCAGGCAAGCATCGGACCGAACACAGTCCCGCAGGCCCGAACAGGCCAGAACGGAGATTCCCAGACGCAAGAATAGGCCCGAACGGAGAGTCCCGCAGGCCAGAATAGGCCCGAACGGAGATTGTCGGAGGCAAGAATAGGCCCCAATAGAGTCACACAGGCAAAAATAGGCCCGAGTAGAGGAGCCGTGCAGGCAAGAAGAGGCCCGAACAGAGTCCCGCAGGCAAGGATACGCCCAAATGGAGAGTCCCGCAGGCAAGAATAGGCCCGAACGAAGAGACCCGCAGGCCAGCATACGCCTGAACGGAGATTCCCGCAGGCAAGCATAGGCCCAAACAGAGTCTTGCAGGCCAGAATAGGCCCGAACGGAGAGTCCTGCAGGCCAGAATAGGCCAGAATAGAGATTCCTGCAGGCAAGCATAGGCTCCAACAGAGTCCCGCAAGCCAGGGTACGCCCGAACAGAGATTCCCGGGGCAAGAATAGGCCCGAAAAGAGTCCCGCAGGCCAGAATAGGCCCGAACGGAGATTCCCGCAGGCCAGAGTAGGGCGGAACAGAGATTCCTGCAGGCAAGCATAGGCCCGAACAGAGTCCCGCAGGCCCGAACAGGCCAGAACGGAGATTCCCGGAGGCAAGAATAGGCAAGAATAGAGGAGCCCCGGAGGCAAGAATAGGCCCGAGTAAAGTCCCGCTCCAGAGAATAGGCCCGAACGGAGAGTCCCGCAGGCCAACATAGGCCCGAACGGTCATTCCCGCAGGCAAGCATAGGCCCGAACAGAGTCCAGCAGGCCAGCATAGGCCCGAACGGAGATTCCCGGACCAAGAATAGACCCGAACGGTGTCCCGAAGGCAAAATGAGGCCCGAGTAGAGGAGTCGTGCAGGCAAGAAGACGCCCGAACACTGTCCGGCAAGCAAGAATAAGCCCAAACGCAGAATCCTGCAGGCAAGAACGGGCCTGAGCAGAGTCCCACTGGCAAGAAGAAGCACGAATAGAAGAGGCCCCTAGGCAAGAATAGGCCCGAGTAGAGTCCCGCTCCCAAGATTAGGCCTGAACGGAGAGTCCCGCAGGCCAGAAACGACCAAACAGAGGGTCCCGCGGCCGAGAATAGGCCCGAAGAGATGTCCTGCAGGCGAGAATACGCCCAAACTGAGAATCCCACAGGTCAGCATAACCCTGAAAGTGGATTCCTGCAGGCAAGCATACGCCCGAACAGAGTCCCACAAGCCAGAATAGGACCGAACGGAGTTTTCTGGGGGCAACAATAGGCCTGGACAGAGTCCCGCAGGCAAAAAGAGGCCCGAGTAGAGGGGCTGTGCAGGCAAGAAGAGGCCCGAACAGAGTCCTGCAGGCAAGAATAGGCCCAAACGAAGAGCCCCGCTGGCAAGAAGAGACCCGAACAGAGTCCCGAAGGCCAGAAAGGCCCGAACGGAGAGTTCCCCAGGTGAGAATAGGCCCGAACGGAGAGTCCCGCAGGCCACAATAGGCCCGAATAGAGGAGCCCTTAGGCAAAAATAGGCCCGAATAGAGACCCGCTCACAAGAATAGGCCCGAACGGAGAGTCCCGCAGGCCAGAAAAGCCCGAACAGAGGGTCTCGAAGGCGAGAATGGGCCCGAACGAGGGTCCCGCAGACCACGATAGGAGCGATCGGAGAGTCTCGCAGGCCAGAATAGGCCCGAATAGAGTCCCGCAGGGAAGGACAGGCCTGAATAGAGGAGCCCCGCACACACTATCAGGCCTGAATAGCGGAGCCCCGCATGCACGAACAGGCCCAAGTAGTGGAGCCCTGCATGCACCAACAGGCCCGAGTAGCGGAGCCCCGCACGCACAATCAGGCCTGAGTAGCGGAGCTCCGCATGCTAGAACAGGACCGAATATCGGAGCTCCGTAAGCACAAAAGGCTGGAATAGAGCAGCCCCGCACGCAACAGGAGACCCCAAAGGAGACTCCCAGAGGCTAGATTAGGTCCGAACGGAGAGTTTTGCAGGTCAGAATTGTCCCGAACGGAGAGTTGCGCAGGTGAGAATAGTCCCGAACGGAGAGTTGCGCAGGCGAGAATAGGCCCAAAGGAAAGTCCCGCAGGCGAGAGAATATGCCCAAATTGAGAATACCGCAGGCCAGCATACGCCTGAACGGAGATTCCCGTAGGCAAGCATAGGCCCAAACAGAGTCCCGCAGGCCAGAATAGGCCCCAACGGAGAGTCCTGCAGGCCACAATAGGCCGGAACAGAGATTCCTGCAGGCAAGCATAGGCCCAAACAGAGTCCCGCAGGCCAGAATAGGCCCGAACGGAGTCCCGCAGGCCAGGGTATGCCCGAACGGAGATTCCCGGAGCAAGGATAGGCCCGAACAGAGTCCCGCGGGCAAGAATAGGCCCGAGTAGAGCAGCCATGCAGGCAAGATGAGGCACGAACAGAGTCCCGCTGGCAAGAGTAGCCCTGAACGGAGAACCCTCAGGCAAGAATAGGCTCAAAAGGAGAGTCCCGCAGACAAGAATAGGCCCGAACAGAATCCCAGAGGCAAGAATAGAGGAGCCCCGTAGGCAAGAGTAGGCCCGACTAAAGTCCCGCTCCAGAGAATAGGCCCGAACGGAGAGTCCCGTAGATGAAAAAGGCCTGAACAGAGAGCCCCGCAGGCAGGCATGGGCCCGAACAGAGTCCCACAGGCCAGAATAGTCCCGAACAGAGATTCCCGGAGCAAGAATAGTCCCGAACAGAGATTCCCGGAGCAAGAATAGCCCCGAACAGAATTCCGCAGGCCAGAATAGACCAGAACGGGGATTTCCGAAAGCAACCAAAGGCCCGAACAGAGTCCCGCAGGCCAGCATACGCCTGAACGGAGATTGCCGAAGGGAAGCCTAGGCCCCAACGAAGAGTCCCGCAGGCCAGAATAGGCCCGCACGGAGATTGTCGGAGGCAAGAATAGGCCCCAATAGAGTCCCACAGGCAAAAATAGGCCCGAGTAGAGGAGCCGTGCAGGCAAGAAGAGGCCCGAACAGAGTCCCGCAGGCAAGGATACGCCCAAATGGAGAGTCCCGCAGGCAAGAATAGGCCCGAACGGAGAGACCCGCAGGCCAGCATACGCCTGAACGGAGATTCCCGCAGGCAAGCATAGGCCCAAACAGAGTCCTGCAGGCCAGAATAGGCCCGAACGGAGAGTCCTGCAGGCCAGAATAGGCCAGAATAGAGATTCCTGCAGGCAAGCATAGGCTCCAACAGAGTCCCGCAAGCCAGGGTACGCCCGAACGGAGATTCCCGGAGCAAGAATAGGCCCGAAAAGAGTCCCGCAGGCCAGAATAGGCCCGAACGGAGAGTCCCGCAGGCCAGAGTAGGGCGGAACAGAGATTCCTGCAGGCAAGCATAGGCCCGAACAGAGTCCCGCAGGCCCGAACAGGCCAGAACGGAGATTCCCGGAGGCAAGAATAGGCAAGAATAGAGGAGCCCCGGAGGCAAGAATAGGCCCGAGTAAAGTCCCGCTCCAGAGAATGGGCCCGAACGGAGAGTCCCGCAGGCCAACATAGGCCCGAACGGTCATTCCCGCAGGCAAGCATAGGCCCGAACAGAGTCCAGCAGGCCAGCATAGGCCCGAACGGAGATTCCCGGACCAAGAATAGACCCGAACGGTGTCCCGAAGGCAAAATGAGGCCCGAGTAGAGGAGCCGTGCAGGCAAGAAGACGCCCGAACACTGTCCGGCAAGCAAGAATAAGCCCAAACGCAGAATCCTGCAGGCAAGAACGGGCCTGAGCAGAGTCCCACTGGCAAGAATAAGCACGAATAGAAGAGGCCCCTAGGCAAGAATAGGCCCGAGTAGAGTCCCGCTCCCAAGATTAGGCCTGAACGGAGAGTCCCGCAGGCCAGAAACGACCGAACAGAGGGTCCCGCGGCCGAGAATAGGCCCGAAGAGATGTCCTGCAGGCGAGAATACGCCCAAACTGAGAATCCCACAGGTCAGCATAACCCTGAAAGTGGATTCCTGCAGGCAAGCATACGCCCGAACAGAGTCCCACAAGCCAGAATAGGACCGAACGGAGTTTTCTGGGGGCAACAATAGGCCTGGACAGAGTCCCGCAGGCAAAAAGAGGCCCGAGTAGAGGGGCTGTGCAGGCAAGAAGAGGCCCGAACAGAGTCCTGCAGGCAAGAATAGGCCCAAACGAAGAGCCCCGCTGGCAAGAAGAGACCCGAACAGAGTCCCGCAGGCCAGAAAAGCCCGAACAGAGGGTCTCGAAGGCGAGAATGGGCCCGAACGAGGGTCCCGCAGACCACGATAGGAGCGAACGGAGAGTCTCGCAGGCCAGAATAGGCCCGAATAGAGTCCCGCAGGGAAGGACAGGCCTGAATAGAGGAGCCCCGCACACACTATCAGGCCTGAATAGCGGAGCCCCGCATGCACGAACAGGCCCAAGTAGTGGAGCCCTGCATGCACCAACAGGCCCGAGTAGCGGAGCCCCGCACGCACAATCAGGCCTGAGTAGCGGAGCTCCGCATGCTAGAACAGGACCGAATATCGGAGCTCCGTAAGCACAAAAGGCTGGAATAGAGCAGCCCCGCACGCAACAGGAGACCCCAAAGGAGACTCCCAGAGGCTAGATTAGGTCCGAACGGAGAGTTTTGCAGGTCAGAATTGTCCCGAACGGAGAGTTGCGCAGGTGAGAATAGTCCCGAACGGAGAGTTGCGCAGGTGAGAATAGTCCCGAACGGAGAGTTGCGCAGGCGAGAATAGGCCCAAAGGAAAGTCCCGCAGGCGAGAGAATATGCCCAAATTGAGAATACCGCAGGCCAGCATACGCCTGAACGGAGATTCCCGTAGGCAAGCATAGGCCCAAACAGAGTCCCGCAGGCCAGAATAGGCCCCAGCGGAGAGTCCTGCAGGCCACAATAGGCCGGAACAGAGATTCCTGCAGGCAAGCATAGGCCCAGAGTCCCGCAGGCCAGAATAGGCCCGAACGGAGTCCCGCAGGCCAGGGTATGCCCGAACGGAGATTCCCGGAGCAAGGATAGGCCCGAACAGAGTCCCGCGGGCAAGAATAGGCCCGAGTAGAGCAGCCATGCAGGCAAGATGAGGCACGAACAGAGTCCCGCTGGCAAGAGTAGCCCTGAACGGAGAACCCTCAGGCAAGAATAGGCTCAAAAGGAGAGTCCCGCAGACAAGAATAGGCCCGAACAGAATCCCAGAGGCAAGAATAGAGGAGCCCCGTAGGCAAGAGTAGGCCCGACTAAAGTCCCGCTCCAGAGAATAGGCCCGAACGGAGAGTCCCGTAGATGAAAAAGGCCTGAACAGAGAGCCCCGCAGGCAGGCATGGGCCCGAACAGAGTCCCACAGGCCAGAATAGTCCCGAACAGAGATTCCCGGAGCAAGAATAGTCCCGAACAGAGATTCCCGGAGCAAGAATAGCCCCGAACAGAATTCCGCAGGCCAGAATAGACCAGAACGGGGATTTCCGAAAGCAACCAAAGGCCCGAACAGAGTCCCGCAGGCCAGCATACGCCTGAACGGAGATTGCCGAAGGGAAGCCTAGGCCCCAACGAAGAGTCCCGCAGGCCAGAATAGGCCCGCACGGAGATTGTCGGAGGCAAGAATAGGCCCCAATAGAGTCCCACAGGCAAAAATAGGCCCGAGTAGAGGAGCCGTGCAGGCAAGAAGAGGCCCGAACAGAGTCCCGCAGGCAAGGATACGCCCAAATGGAGAGTCCCGCAGGCAAGAATAGGCCCGAACGGAGAGACCCGCAGGCCAGCATACGCCTGAACGGAGATTCCCGCAGGCAAGCATAGGCCCAAACAGAGTCCTGCAGGCCAGAATAGGCCAGAACAGAGATTCCTGCAGGCAAGCATAGGCCCGAAGAGAGTCCCGCAAGCCAGGGTGGCCCGAACGGAGATTCCCGGAGCAAGAATAGGCCCGAAAAGAGTCCCGCAGGCCAGAATAGGCCCGAACGGAGATTCCCGCAGGCCAGAGTAGGGCGGAACAGAGATTCCTGCAGGCAAGCATAGGCCCGAACAGAGTCCCGCAGGCCCGAACAGGCCAGAACGGAGATTCCCGGAGGCAAGAATAGGCAAGAATAGAGGAGCCCCGGAGGCAAGAATAGGCCCGAGTAAAGTCCCGCTCCAGAGAATAGGCCCGAACGGAGAGTCCCGCAGGCCAACATAGGCCCGAACGGTCATTCCCGCAGGCAAGCATAGGCCCGAACAGAGTCCAGCAGGCCAGCATAGGCCCGAACGGAGATTCCCGGACCAAGAATAGACCCGAACGGTGTCCCGAAGGCAAAATGAGGCCCGAGTAGAGGAGTCGTGCAGGCAAGAAGACGCCCGAACACTGTCCGGCAAGCAAGAATAAGCCCAAACGCAGAATCCTGCAGGCAAGAACGGGCCTGAGCAGAGTCCCACTGGCAAGAAGAAGCACGAATAGAAGAGGCCCCTAGGCAAGAATAGGCCCGAGTAGAGTCCCGCTCCCAAGATTAGGCCTGAACGGAGAGTCCCGCAGGCCAGAAACGACCAAACAGAGGGTCCCGCGGCCGAGAATAGGCCCGAAGAGATGTCCTGCAGGCGAGAATACGCCCAAACTGAGAATCCCACAGGTCAGCATAACCCTGAAAGTGGATTCCTGCAGGCAAGCATACGCCCGAACAGAGTCCCACAAGCCAGAATAGGACCGAACGGAGTTTTCTGGGGGCAACAATAGGCCTGGACAGAGTCCCGCAGGCAAAAAGAGGCCCGAGTAGAGGGGCTGTGCAGGCAAGAAGAGGCCCGAACAGAGTCCTGCAGGCAAGAATAGGCCCAAACGAAGAGCCCCGCTGGCAAGAAGAGACCCGAACAGTCCCGAAGGCCAGAAAGGCCCGAACGGAGAGTTCCCCAGGTGAGAATAGGCCCGAACGGAGAGTCCCGCAGGCCACAATAGGCCCGATTAGAGGAGCCCTTAGGCAAAAATAGGCCCGAATAGAGACCCGCTCACAAGAATAGGCCCGAACGGAGAGTCCCGCAGGCCAGAAAAGCCCGAACAGAGGGTCTCGAAGGCGAGAATGGGCCCGAACGAGGGTCCCGCAGACCACGATAGGAGCGATCGGAGAGTCTCGCAGGCCAGAATAGGCCCGAATAGAGTCCCGCAGGGAAGGACAGGCCTGAATAGAGGAGCCCCGCACACACTATCAGGCCTGAATAGCGGAGCCCCGCATGCACGAACAGGCCCAAGTAGTGGAGCCCTGCATGCACCAACAGGCCCGAGTAGCGGAGCCCCGCACGCACAATCAGGCCTGAGTAGCGGAGCTCCGCATGCTAGAACAGGACCGAATATCGGAGCTCCGTAAGCACAAAAGGCTGGAATAGAGCAGCCCCGCACGCAACAGGAGACCCCAAAGGAGACTCCCAGAGGCTAGATTAGGTCCGAACGGAGAGTTTTGCAGGTCAGAATTGTCCCGAACGGAGAGTTGCGCAGGTGAGAATAGTCCCGAACGGAGAGTTGCGCAGGCGAGAATAGGCCCAAAGGAAAGTCCCGCAGGCGAGAGAATATGCCCAAATTGAGAATACCGCAGGCCAGCATACGCCTGAACGGAGATTCCCGTAGGCAAGCATAGGCCCAAACAGAGTCCCGCAGGCCAGAATAGGCCCCAACGGAGAGTCCTGCAGGCCACAATAGGCCGGAACAGAGATTCCTGCAGGCAAGCATAGGCCCAAACAGAGTCCCGCAGGCCAGAATAGGCCCGAACGGAGTCCCGCAGGCCAGGGAATGCCCGAACGGAGATTCCCGGAGCAAGGATAGGCCCGAACAGAGTCCCGGGGGCAAGAATAGGCCCGAGTAGAGCAGCCATGCAGGCAAGATGAGGCACGAACAGAGTCCCGCTGGCAAGAGTAGCCCTGAACGGAGAACCCTCAGGCAAGAATAGGCTCAAAAGGAGAGTCCCGCAGACAAGAATAGGCCCGAACAGAATCCCAGAGGCAAGAATAGAGGAGCCCCGTAGGCAAGAGTAGGCCCGACTAAAGTCCCGCTCCAGAGAATAGGCCCGAACGGAGAGTCCCGTAGATGAAAAAGGCCTGAACAGAGAGCCCCGCAGGCAGGCATGGGCCCGAACAGAGTCCCACAGGCCAGAATAGTCCCGAACAGAGATTCCCGGAGCAAGAATAGTCCCGAACAGAGATTCCCGGAGCAAGAATAGCCCCGAACAGAATTCCGCAGGCCAGAATAGACCAGAACGGGGATTTCCGAAAGCAACCAAAGGCCCGAACAGAGTCCCGCAGGCCAGCATACGCCTGAACGGAGATTGCCGAAGGGAAGCCTAGGCCCCAACGAAGAGTCCCGCAGGCCAGAATAGGCCCGAACGGAGATTGTCGGAGGCAAGAATAGGCCCCAATAGAGTCCCACAGGCAAAAATAGGCCCGAGTAGAGGAGCCGTGCAGGCAAGAAGAGGCCCGAACAGAGTCCCGCAGGCAAGGATACGCCCAAATGGAGAGTCCCGCAGGCAAGAACAGGCCCGAACGGAGAGACCCGCAGGCCAGCATACGCCTGAACGGAGATTCCCGCAGGCAAGCATAGGCCCAAACAGAGTCCTGCAGGCCAGAATAGGCCCGAACGGAGAGTCCTGCAGGCCAGAATAGGCCAGAATAGAGATTCCTGCAGGCAAGCATAGGTTCCAACAGAGTCCCGCAAGCCAGGGTACGCCCGAACGGAGATTCCCGGAGCAAGAATAGGCCCGAAAAGAGTCCCGCAGGCCAGAATAGGCCCGAACGGAGATTCCCGCAGGCCAGAGTAGGGCGGAACAGAGATTCCTGCAGGCAAGCATAGGCCCGAACAGAGTCCCGCAGGCCCGAACAGGCCAGAACGGAGATTCCAGGAGGCAAGAATAGGCAAGAATAGAGGAGCCCCGGAGGCAAGAATAGGCCCGAGTAAAGTCCCGCTCCAGAGAATGGGCCCGAACGGAGAGTCCCGCAGGCCAACATAGGCCCGAACGGTCATTCCCGCAGGCAAGCATAGGCCCGAACAGAGTCCAGCAGGCCAGCATAGGCCCGAACGGAGATTCCCGGACCAAGAATAGACCCGAACGGTGTCCCGAAGGCAAAATGAGGCCCGAGTAGAGGAGCCGTGCAGGCAAGAAGACGCCCGAACACTGTCCGGCAAGCAAGAATAAGCCCAAACGCAGAATCCTGCAGGCAAGAACGGGCCTGAGCAGAGTCCCACTGGCAAGAATAAGCACGAATAGAAGAGGCCCCTAGGCAAGAATAGGCCCGAGTAGAGTCCCGCTCCCAAGATTAGGCCTGAACGGAGAGTCCCGCAGGCCAGAAACGACCGAACAGAGGGTCCCGCGGCCGAGAATAGGCCCGAAGAGATGTCCTGCAGGCGAGAATACGCCCAAACTGAGAATCCCACAGGTCAGCATAACCCTGAAAGTGGATTCCTGCAGGCAAGCATACGCCCGAACAGAGTCCCACAAGCCAGAATAGGACCGAACGGAGTTTTCTGGGGGCAACAATAGGCCTGGACAGAGTCCCGCAGGCAAAAATAGGCCCGAGTAGAGGGGCTGTGCAGGCAAGAAGAGGCCCGAACAGAGTCCTGCAGGCAAGAATAGGCCCAAACGAAGAGCCCCGCTGGCAAGAAGAGACCCGAACAGAGTCCCGAAGGCCAGAAAGGCCCGAACGGAGAGTTCCCCAGGTGAGAATAGGCCCGAACGGAGAGTCCCGCAGGCCAGAATAGGCCCGAATAGAGGAGCCCTTAGGCAAAAATAGGCCCGAATAGAGACCCGCTCACAAGAATAGGCCCGAACGGAGAGTCCCGCAGGCCAGAAAAGCCCGAACAGAGGGTCTCGAAGGCGAGAATGGGCCCGAACGAGGGTCCCGCAGACCACGATAGGAGCGAACGGAGAGTCTCGCAGGCCAGAATAGGCCCGAATAGAGTCCCGCAGGGAAGGACAGGCCTGAATAGAGGAGCCCCGCACACACTATCAGGCCTGAATAGCGGAGCCCCGCATGCACGAACAGGCCCAAGTAGTGGAGCCCTGCATGCACCAACAGGCCCGAGTAGCGGAGCCCCGCACGCACAATCAGGCCTGAGTAGCGGAGCTCCGCATGCTAGAACAGGACCGAATATCGGAGCTCCGTAAGCACAAAAGGCTGGAATAGAGCAGCCCCGCACGCAACAGGAGACCCCAAAGGAGACTCCCAGAGGCTAGATTAGGTCCGAACGGAGAGTTTTGCAGGTCAGAATTGTCCCGAACGGAGAGTTGCGCAGGTGAGAATAGTCCCGAACGGAGAGTTGCGCAGGCGAGAATAGGCCCAAAGGAAAGTCCCGCAGGCGAGAGAATATGCCCAAATTGAGAATACCGCAGGCCAGCATACGCCTGAACGGAGATTCCCGTAGGCAAGCATAGGCCCAAACAGAGTCCCGCAGGCCAGAATAGGCCCCAACGGAGAGTCCTGCAGGCCACAATAGGCCGGAACAGAGATTCCTGCAGGCAAGCATAGGCCCAAACAGAGTCCCGCAGGCCAGAATAGGCCCGAACGGAGTCCCGCAGGCCAGGGAATGCCCGAACGGAGATTCCCGGAGCAAGGATAGGCCCGAACAGAGTCCCGGGGGCAAGAATAGGCCCGAGTAGAGCAGCCATGCAGGCAAGATGAGGCACGAACAGAGTCCCGCTGGCAAGAGTAGCCCTGAACGGAGAACCCTCAGGCAAGAATAGGCTCAAAAGGAGAGTCCCGCAGACAAGAATAGGCCCGAACAGAATCCCAGAGGCAAGAATAGAGGAGCCCCGTAGGCAAGAGTAGGCCCGACTAAAGTCCCGCTCCAGAGAATAGGCCCGAACGGAGAGTCCCGTAGATGAAAAAGGCCTGAACAGAGAGCCCCGCAGGCAGGCATGGGCCCGAACAGAGTCCCACAGGCCAGAATAGTCCCGAACAGAGATTCCCGGAGCAAGAATAGTCCCGAACAGAGATTCCCGGAGCAAGAATAGCCCCGAACAGAATTCCGCAGGCCAGAATAGACCAGAACGGGGATTTCCGAAAGCAACCAAAGGCCCGAACAGAGTCCCGCAGGCCAGCATACGCCTGAACGGAGATTGCCGAAGGGAAGCCTAGGCCCCAACGAAGAGTCCCGCAGGCCAGAATAGGCCCGAACGGAGATTGTCGGAGGCAAGAATAGGCCCCAATAGAGTCCCACAGGCAAAAATAGGCCCGAGTAGAGGAGCCGTGCAGGCAAGAAGAGGCCCGAACAGAGTCCCGCAGGCAAGGATACGCCCAAATGGAGAGTCCCGCAGGCAAGAACAGGCCCGAACGGAGAGACCCGCAGGCCAGCATACGCCTGAACGGAGATTCCCGCAGGCAAGCATAGGCCCAAACAGAGTCCTGCAGGCCAGAATAGGCCCGAACGGAGAGTCCTGCAGGCCAGAATAGGCCAGAATAGAGATTCCTGCAGGCAAGCATAGGTTCCAACAGAGTCCCGCAAGCCAGGGTACGCCCGAACGGAGATTCCCGGAGCAAGAATAGGCCCGAAAAGAGTCCCGCAGGCCAGAATAGGCCCGAACGGAGATTCCCGCAGGCCAGAGTAGGGCGGAACAGAGATTCCTGCAGGCAAGCATAGGCCCGAACAGAGTCCCGCAGGCCCGAACAGGCCAGAACGGAGATTCCAGGAGGCAAGAATAGGCAAGAATAGAGGAGCCCCGGAGGCAAGAATAGGCCCGAGTAAAGTCCCGCTCCAGAGAATAGGCCCGAACGGAGAGTCCCGCAGGCCAACATAGGCCCGAACGGTCATTCCCGCAGGCAAGCATAGGCCCGAACAGAGTCCAGCAGGCCAGCATAGGCCCGAACGGAGATTCCCGGACCAAGAATAGACCCGAACGGTGTCCCGAAGGCAAAATGAGGCCCGAGTAGAGGAGCCGTGCAGGCAAGAAGACGCCCGAACACTGTCCGGCAAGCAAGAATAAGCCCAAACGCAGAATCCTGCAGGCAAGAACGGGCCTGAGCAGAGTCCCACTGGCAAGAATAAGCACGAATAGAAGAGGCCCCTAGGCAAGAATAGGCCCGAGTAGAGTCCCGCTCCCAAGATTAGGCCTGAACGGAGAGTCCCGCAGGCCAGAAACGACCGAACAGAGGGTCCCGCGGCCGAGAATAGGCCCGAAGAGATGTCCTGCAGGCGAGAATACGCCCAAACTGAGAATCCCACAGGTCAGCATAACCCTGAAAGTGGATTCCTGCAGGCAAGCATACGCCCGAACAGAGTCCCACAAGCCAGAATAGGACCGAACGGAGTTTTCTGGGGGCAACAATAGGCCTGGACAGAGTCCCGCAGGCAAAAATAGGCCCGAGTAGAGGGGCTGTGCAGGCAAGAAGAGGCCCGAACAGAGTCCTGCAGGCAAGAATAGGCCCAAACGAAGAGCCCCGCTGGCAAGAAGAGACCCGAACAGAGTCCCGAAGGCCAGAAAGGCCCGAACGGAGAGTTCCCCAGGTGAGAATAGGCCCGAACGGAGAGTCCCGCAGGCCAGAATAGGCCCGAATAGAGGAGCCCTTAGGCAAAAATAGGCCCGAATAGAGACCCGCTCACAAGAATAGGCCCGAACGGAGAGTCCCGCAGGCCAGAAAAGCCCGAACAGAGGGTCTCGAAGGCGAGAATGGGCCCGAACGAGGGTCCCGCAGACCACGATAGGAGCGAACGGAGAGTCTCGCAGGCCAGAATAGGCCCGAATAGAGTCCCGCAGGGAAGGACAGGCCTGAATAGAGGAGCCCCGCACACACTATCAGGCCTGAATAGCGGAGCCCCGCATGCACGAACAGGCCCAAGTAGTGGAGCCCTGCATGCACCAACAGGCCCGAGTAGCGGAGCCCCGCACGCACAATCAGGCCTGAGTAGCGGAGCTCCGCATGCTAGAACAGGACCGAATATCGGAGCTCCGTAAGCACAAAAGGCTGGAATAGAGCAGCCCCGCACGCAACAGGAGACCCCAAAGGAGACTCCCAGAGGCTAGATTAGGTCCGAACGGAGAGTTTTGCAGGTCAGAATTGTCCCGAACGGAGAGACCCGCAGGCAAGAATAGTCCCGAACGGAGAGTTGCGCAGGCGAGAATAGGCCCAAAGGAAAGTCCCGCAGGCGAGAGAATATGCCCAAATTGAGAATACTGCAGGCCAGCATACGCCTGAACGGAGATTCCCGTAGGCAAGCATAGGCCCAAACAGAGTCCCGCGGGCCAGAATAGGCCCCAACGGAGAGTCCTGCAGGCCACAATAGGCCGGAACAGAGATTCCTGCAGGCAAGCATAGGCCCAGAGTCCCGCAGGCCAGAATAGGCCCCAACGGAGTCCCGCAGGCCAGGGTATGCCCGAACGGAGATTTCCGGAGCAAGGATAGGCCCGAACAGAGTCCCGGGGGCAAGAATAGGCCCGAGTAGAGCAGCCATGCAGGCAAGATGAGGCACGAACAGAGTCCCGCTGGCAAGAGTAGCCCTGAACGGAGAACCCTCAGGCAAGAATAGGCTCAAAAGGAGAGTCCCGCAGACAAGAATAGGCCCGAACAGAATCCCAGAGGCAAGAATAGAGGAGCCCCGTAGGCAAGAGTAGGCCCGACTAAAGTCCCGCTCCAGAGAATAGGCCCAAACGGAGAGTCCCGTAGATGAAAAAGGCCTGAACAGAGAGCCCCGCAGGCAGGCATGGGCCCGAACAGAGTCCCACAGGCCAGAATAGTCCCGAACAGAGATTCCCGGAGCAAGAATAGCCCCGAACAGAATTCCGCAGGCCAGAATAGACCAGAACGGGGATTTCCGAAAGCAACCAAAGGCCCGAACAGAGTCCCGCAGGCCAGCATACGCCTGAACGGAGATTGCCGAAGGGAAGCCTAGGCCCCAACGAAGAGTCCCGCAGGCCAGAATAGGCCCGAACGGAGATTGTCGGAGGCAAGAATAGGCCCCAATAGAGTCCCACAGGCAAAAATAGGCCCGAGTAGAGGAGCCGTGCAGGCAAGAAGAGGCCCGAACAGAGTCCCGCAGGCAAGGATACGCCCAAATGGAGAGTCCCGCAGGCAAGAATAGGCCCGAACGGAGAGACCCGCAGGCCAGCATACGCCTGAACGGAGATTCCCGCAGGCAAGCATAGGCCCAAACAGAGTCCTGCAGGCCAGAATAGGCCCGAACGGAGAGTCCTGCAGGCCAGAATAGGCCAGAATAGAGATTCCTGCAGGCAAGCATAGGCTCCAACAGAGTCCCGCAAGCCAGGGTACGCCCGAACGGAGATTCCCGGAGCAAGAATAGGCCCGAAAAGAGTCCCGCAGGCCAGAATAGGCCCGAACGGAGAGTCCCGCAGGCCAGAGTAGGGCGGAACAGAGATTCCTGCAGGCAAGCATAGGCCCGAACAGAGTCCCGCAGGCCCGAACAGGCCAGAACGGAGATTCCCGGAGGCAAGAATAGGCAAGAATAGAGGAGCCCCGGAGGCAAGAATAGGCCCGAGTAAAGTCCCGCTCCAGAGAATAGGCCCGAACGGAGAGTCCCGCAGGCCAACATAGGCCCGAACAGTCATTCCCGCAGGCAAGCATAGGCCCGAACAGAGTCCAGCAGGCCAGCATAGGCCCGAACGGAGATTCCCGGACCAAGAATAGACCCGAACGGTGTCCCGAAGGCAAAATGAGGCCCGAGTAGAGGAGCCGTGCAGGCAAGAAGACGCCCGAACACTGTCCGGCAAGCAAGAATAAGCCCAAACGCAGAATCCTGCAGGCAAGAACGGGCCTGAGCAGAGTCCCACTGGCAAGAAGAAGCACGAATAGAAGAGGCCCCTAGGCAAGAATAGGCCCGAGTAGAGTCCCGCTCCCAAGATTAGGCCTGAACGGAGAGTCCCGCAGGCCAGAAACGACCGAACAGAGGGTCCCGCGGGCGAGAATAGGCCTGAAGAGATGTCCTGCAGGCGAGAATACGCCCAAACTGAGAATCCCACAGGTCAGCATAACCCTGAAAGTGGATTCCTGCAGGCAAGCATACGCCCGAACAGAGTCCCACAAGCCAGAATAGGACCGAACGGAGTTTTCTGGGGGCAACAATAGGCCTGGACAGAGTCCCGCAGGCAAAAAGAGGCCCGAGTAGAGGGGCTGTGCAGGCAAGAAGAGGCCCGAACAGAGTCCTGCAGGCAAGAATAGGCCCAAACGAAGAGCCCCGCTGGCAAGAAGAGACCCGAACAGAGTCCCGAAGGCCAGAAAGGCCCGAACGGAGAGTTCCCCAGGTGAGAATAGGCCCGAACGGAGAGTCCCGCAGGCCACAATAGGCCCGAATAGAGGAGCCCTTAGGCAAAAATAGGCCCGAATAGAGACCCGCTCACAAGAATAGGCCCGAACGGAGAGTCCCGCAGGCCAGAAAAGCCCGAACAGAGGGTCTCGAAGGCGAGAATGGGCCCGAACGAGGGTCCCGCAGACCACGATAGGAGCGATCGGAGAGTCTCGCAGGCCAGAATAGGCCCGAATAGAGTCCCGCAGGGAAGGACAGGCCTGAATAGAGGAGCCCCGCACACACTATCAGGCCTGAATAGCGGAGCCCCGCATGCACGAACAGGCCCAAGTAGTGGAGCCCTGCATGCACCAACAGGCCCGAGTAGCGGAGCCCCGCACGCACAATCAGGCCTGAGTAGCGGAGCTCCGCATGCTAGAACAGGACCGAATATCGGAGCTCCGTAAGCACAAAAGGCTGGAATAGAGCAGCCCCGCACGCAACAGGAGACCCCAAAGGAGACTCCCAGAGGCTAGATTAGGTCCGAACGGAGAGTTTTGCAGGTCAGAATTGTCCCGAACGGAGAGTTGCGCAGGTGAGAATAGTCCCGAACGGAGAGTTGCGCAGGCGAGAATAGGCCCAAAGGAAAGTCCCGCAGGCGAGAGAATATGCCCAAATTGAGAATACCGCAGGCCAGCATACGCCTGAACGGAGATTCCCGTAGGCAAGCATAGGCCCAAACAGAGTCCCGCAGGCCAGAATAGGCCCCAACGGAGAGTCCTGCAGGCCACAATAGGCCGGAACAGAGATTCCTGCAGGCAAGCATAGGCCCAAACAGAGTCCCGCAGGCCAGAATAGGCCCGAACGGAGTCCCGCAGGCCAGGGAATGCCCGAACGGAGATTCCCGGAGCAAGGATAGGCCCGAACAGAGTCCCGGGGGCAAGAATAGGCCCGAGTAGAGCAGCCATGCAGGCAAGATGAGGCACGAACAGAGTCCCGCTGGCAAGAGTAGCCCTGAACGGAGAACCCTCAGGCAAGAATAGGCTCAAAAGGAGAGTCCCGCAGACAAGAATAGGCCCGAACAGAATCCCAGAGGCAAGAATAGAGGAGCCCCGTAGGCAAGAGTAGGCCCGACTAAAGTCCCGCTCCAGAGAATAGGCCCGAACGGAGAGTCCCGTAGATGAAAAAGGCCTGAACAGAGAGCCCCGCAGGCAGGCATGGGCCCGAACAGAGTCCCACAGGCCAGAATAGTCCCGAACAGAGATTCCCGGAGCAAGAATAGTCCCGAACAGAGATTCCCGGAGCAAGAATAGCCCCGAACAGAATTCCGCAGGCCAGAATAGACCAGAACGGGGATTTCCGAAAGCAACCAAAGGCCCGAACAGAGTCCCGCAGGCCAGCATACGCCTGAACGGAGATTGCCGAAGGGAAGCCTAGGCCCCAACGAAGAGTCCCGCAGGCCAGAATAGGCCCGAACGGAGATTGTCGGAGGCAAGAATAGGCCCCAATAGAGTCCCACAGGCAAAAATAGGCCCGAGTAGAGGAGCCGTGCAGGCAAGAAGAGGCCCGAACAGAGTCCCGCAGGCAAGGATACGCCCAAATGGAGAGTCCCGCAGGCAAGAACAGGCCCGAACGGAGAGACCCGCAGGCCAGCATACGCCTGAACGGAGATTCCCGCAGGCAAGCATAGGCCCAAACAGAGTCCTGCAGGCCAGAATAGGCCCGAACGGAGAGTCCTGCAGGCCAGAATAGGCCAGAATAGAGATTCCTGCAGGCAAGCATAGGTTCCAACAGAGTCCCGCAAGCCAGGGTACGCCCGAACGGAGATTCCCGGAGCAAGAATAGGCCCGAAAAGAGTCCCGCAGGCCAGAATAGGCCCGAACGGAGATTCCCGCAGGCCAGAGTAGGGCGGAACAGAGATTCCTGCAGGCAAGCATAGGCCCGAACAGAGTCCCGCAGGCCCGAACAGGCCAGAACGGAGATTCCAGGAGGCAAGAATAGGCAAGAATAGAGGAGCCCCGGAGGCAAGAATAGGCCCGAGTAAAGTCCCGCTCCAGAGAATAGGCCCGAACGGAGAGTCCCGCAGGCCAACATAGGCCCGAACGGTCATTCCCGCAGGCAAGCATAGGCCCGAACAGAGTCCAGCAGGCCAGCATAGGCCCGAACGGAGATTCCCGGACCAAGAATAGACCCGAACGGTGTCCCGAAGGCAAAATGAGGCCCGAGTAGAGGAGCCGTGCAGGCAAGAAGACGCCCGAACACTGTCCGGCAAGCAAGAATAAGCCCAAACGCAGAATCCTGCAGGCAAGAACGGGCCTGAGCAGAGTCCCACTGGCAAGAATAAGCACGAATAGAAGAGGCCCCTAGGCAAGAATAGGCCCGAGTAGAGTCCCGCTCCCAAGATTAGGCCTGAACGGAGAGTCCCGCAGGCCAGAAACGACCGAACAGAGGGTCCCGCGGGCGAGAATAGGCCCGAAGAGATGTCCTGCAGGCGAGAATACGCCCAAACTGAGAATCCCACAGGTCAGCATAACCCTGAAAGTGGATTCCTGCAGGCAAGCATACGCCCGAACAGAGTCCCACAAGCCAGAATAGGACCGAACGGAGTTTTCTGGGGGCAACAATAGGCCTGGACAGAGTCCCGCAGGCAAAAATAGGCCCGAGTAGAGGGGCTGTGCAGGCAAGAAGAGGCCCGAACAGAGTCCTGCAGGCAAGAATAGGCCCAAACGAAGAGCCCCGCTGGCAAGAAGAGACCCGAACAGAGTCCCGAAGGCCAGAAAGGCCCGAACGGAGAGTTCCCCAGGTGAGAATAGGCCCGAACGGAGAGTCCCGCAGGCCAGAATAGGCCCGAATAGAGGAGCCCTTAGGCAAAAATAGGCCCGAATAGAGACCCGCTCACAAGAATAGGCCCGAACGGAGAGTCCCGCAGGCCAGAAAAGCCCGAACAGAGGGTCTCGAAGGCGAGAATGGGCCCGAACGAGGGTCCCGCAGACCACGATAGGAGCGAACGGAGAGTCTCGCAGGCCAGAATAGGCCCGAATAGAGTCCCGCAGGGAAGGACAGGCCTGAATAGAGGAGCCCCGCACACACTATCAGGCCTGAATAGCGGAGCCCCGCATGCACGAACAGGCCCAAGTAGTGGAGCCCTGCATGCACCAACAGGCCCGAGTAGCGGAGCCCCGCACGCACAATCAGGCCTGAGTAGCGGAGCTCCGCATGCTAGAACAGGACCGAATATCGGAGCTCCGTAAGCACAAAAGGCTGGAATAGAGCAGCCCCGCACGCAACAGGAGACCCCAAAGGAGACTCCCAGAGGCTAGATTAGGTCCGAACGGAGAGTTTTGCAGGTCAGAATTGTCCCGAACGGAGAGACCCGCAGGCAAGAATAGTCCCGAACGGAGAGTTGCGCAGGCGAGAATAGGCCCAAAGGAAAGTCCCGCAGGCGAGAGAATATGCCCAAATTGAGAATACTGCAGGCCAGCATACGCCTGAACGGAGATTCCCGTAGGCAAGCATAGGCCCAAACAGAGTCCCGCGGGCCAGAATAGGCCCCAACGGAGAGTCCTGCAGGCCACAATAGGCCGGAACAGAGATTCCTGCAGGCAAGCATAGGCCCAGAGTCCCGCAGGCCAGAATAGGCCCCAACGGAGTCCCGCAGGCCAGGGTATGCCCGAACGGAGATTTCCGGAGCAAGGATAGGCCCGAACAGAGTCCCGGGGGCAAGAATAGGCCCGAGTAGAGCAGCCATGCAGGCAAGATGAGGCACGAACAGAGTCCCGCTGGCAAGAGTAGCCCTGAACGGAGAACCCTCAGGCAAGAATAGGCTCAAAAGGAGAGTCCCGCAGACAAGAATAGGCCCGAACAGAATCCCAGAGGCAAGAATAGAGGAGCCCCGTAGGCAAGAGTAGGCCCGACTAAAGTCCCGCTCCAGAGAATAGGCCCAAACGGAGAGTCCCGTAGATGAAAAAGGCCTGAACAGAGAGCCCCGCAGGCAGGCATGGGCCCGAACAGAGTCCCACAGGCCAGAATAGTCCCGAACAGAGATTCCCGGAGCAAGAATAGCCCCGAACAGAATTCCGCAGGCCAGAATAGACCAGAACGGGGATTTCCGAAAGCAACCAAAGGCCCGAACAGAGTCCCGCAGGCCAGCATACGCCTGAACGGAGATTGCCGAAGGGAAGCCTAGGCCCCAACGAAGAGTCCCGCAGGCCAGAATAGGCCCGAACGGAGATTGTCGGAGGCAAGAATAGGCCCCAATAGAGTCCCACAGGCAAAAATAGGCCCGAGTAGAGGAGCCGTGCAGGCAAGAAGAGGCCCGAACAGAGTCCCGCAGGCAAGGATACGCCCAAATGGAGAGTCCCGCAGGCAAGAATAGGCCCGAACGGAGAGACCCGCAGGCCAGCATACGCCTGAACGGAGATTCCCGCAGGCAAGCATAGGCCCAAACAGAGTCCTGCAGGCCAGAATAGGCCCGAACGGAGAGTCCTGCAGGCCAGAATAGGCCAGAATAGAGATTCCTGCAGGCAAGCATAGGCTCCAACAGAGTCCCGCAAGCCAGGGTACGCCCGAACGGAGATTCCCGGAGCAAGAATAGGCCCGAAAAGAGTCCCGCAGGCCAGAATAGGCCCGAACGGAGAGTCCCGCAGGCCAGAGTAGGGCGGAACAGAGATTCCTGCAGGCAAGCATAGGCCCGAACAGAGTCCCGCAGGCCCGAACAGGCCAGAACGGAGATTCCCGGAGGCAAGAATAGGCAAGAATAGAGGAGCCCCGGAGGCAAGAATAGGCCCGAGTAAAGTCCCGCTCCAGAGAATAGGCCCGAACGGAGAGTCCCGCAGGCCAACATAGGCCCGAACAGTCATTCCCGCAGGCAAGCATAGGCCCGAACAGAGTCCAGCAGGCCAGCATAGGCCCGAACGGAGATTCCCGGACCAAGAATAGACCCGAACGGTGTCCCGAAGGCAAAATGAGGCCCGAGTAGAGGAGCCGTGCAGGCAAGAAGACGCCCGAACACTGTCCGGCAAGCAAGAATAAGCCCAAACGCAGAATCCTGCAGGCAAGAACGGGCCTGAGCAGAGTCCCACTGGCAAGAATAAGCACGAATAGAAGAGGCCCCTAGGCAAGAATAGGCCCGAGTAGAGTCCCGCTCCCAAGATTAGGCCTGAACGGAGAGTCCCGCAGGCCAGAAACGACCGAACAGAGGGTCCCGCGGGCGAGAATAGGCCTGAAGAGATGTCCTGCAGGCGAGAATACGCCCAAACTGAGAATCCCACAGGTCAGCATAACCCTGAAAGTGGATTCCTGCAGGCAAGCATACGCCCGAACAGAGTCCCACAAGCCAGAATAGGACCGAACGGAGTTTTCTGGGGGCAACAATAGGCCTGGACAGAGTCCCGCAGGCAAAAAGAGGCCCGAGTAGAGGGGCTGTGCAGGCAAGAAGAGGCCCGAACAGAGTCCTGCAGGCAAGAATAGGCCCAAACGAAGAGCCCCGCTGGCAAGAAGAGACCCGAACAGAGTCCCGAAGGCCAGAAAGGCCCGAACGGAGAGTTCCCCAGGTGAGAATAGGCCCGAACGGAGAGTCCCGCAGGCCACAATAGGCCCGAATAGAGGAGCCCTTAGGCAAAAATAGGCCCGAATAGAGACCCGCTCACAAGAATAGGCCCGAACGGAGAGTCCCGCAGGCCAGAAAAGCCCGAACAGAGGGTCTCGAAGGCGAGAATGGGCCCGAACGAGGGTCCCGCAGACCACGATAGGAGCGATCGGAGAGTCTCGCAGGCCAGAATAGGCCCGAATAGAGTCCCGCAGGGAAGGACAGGCCTGAATAGAGGAGCCCCGCACACACTATCAGGCCTGAATAGCGGAGCCCCGCATGCACGAACAGGCCCAAGTAGTGGAGCCCTGCATGCACCAACAGGCCCGAGTAGCGGAGCCCCGCACGCACAATCAGGCCTGAGTAGCGGAGCTCCGCATGCTAGAACAGGACCGAATATCGGAGCTCCGTAAGCACAAAAGGCTGGAATAGAGCAGCCCCGCACGCAACAGGAGACCCCAAAGGAGACTCCCAGAGGCTAGATTAGGTCCGAACGGAGAGTTTTGCAGGTCAGAATTGTCCCGAACGGAGAGTTGCGCAGGTGAGAATAGTCCCGAACGGAGAGTTGCGCAGGCGAGAATAGGCCCAAAGGAAAGTCCCGCAGGCGAGAGAATATGCCCAAATTGAGAATACCGCAGGCCAGCATACGCCTGAACGGAGATTCCCGTAGGCAAGCATAGGCCCAAACAGAGTCCCGCAGGCCAGAATAGGCCCCAACGGAGAGTCCTGCAGGCCACAATAGGCCGGAACAGAGATTCCTGCAGGCAAGCATAGGCCCAAACAGAGTCCCGCAGGCCAGAATAGGCCCCAACGGAGTCCCGCAGGCCACGGAATGCCCGAACGGAGATTCCCGGAGCAAGGATAGGCCCGAACAGAGTCCCGCGGGCAAGAATAGGCCCGAGTAGAGCAGCCATGCAGGCAAGATGAGGCACGAACAGAGTCCCGCTGGCAAGAGTAGCCCTGAACGGAGAACCCTCAGGCAAGAATAGGCTCAAAAGGAGAGTCCCGCAGACAAGAATAGGCCCGAACAGAATCCCAGAGGCAAGAATAGAGGAGCCCCGTAGGCAAGAGTAGGCCCGACTAAAGTCCCGCTCCAGAGAATAGGCCCGAACGGAGAGTCCCGTAGATGAAAAAGGCCTGAACAGAGAGCCCCGCAGGCAGGCATGGGCCCGAACAGAGTCCCACAGGCCAGAATAGTCCCGAACAGAGATTCCCGGAGCAAGAATAGTCCCGAACAGAGATTCCCGGAGCAAGAATAGCCCCGAACAGAATTCCGCAGGCCAGAATAGACCAGAACGGGGATTTCCGAAAGCAACCAAAGGCCCGAACAGAGTCCCGCAGGCCAGCATACGCCTGAACGGAGATTGCCGAAGGGAAGCCTAGGCCCCAACGAAGAGTCCCGCAGGCCAGAATAGGCCCGAACGGAGATTGTCGGAGGCAAGAATAGGCCCCAATAGAGTCCCACAGGCAAAAATAGGCCCGAGTAGAGGAGCCGTGCAGGCAAGAAGAGGCCCGAACAGAGTCCCGCAGGCAAGGATACGCCCAAATGGAGAGTCCCGCAGGCAAGAATAGGCCCGAACGGAGAGACCCGCAGGCCAGCATACGCCTGAACGGAGATTCCCGCAGGCAAGCATAGGCCCAAACAGAGTCCTGCAGGCCAGAATAGGCCCGAACGGAGAGTCCTGCAGGCCAGAATAGGCCAGAATAGAGATTCCTGCAGGCAAGCATAGGCTCCAACAGAGTCCCGCAAGCCAGGGTACGCCCGAACGGAGATTCCCGGAGCAAGAATAGGCCCGAAAAGAGTCCCGCAGGCCAGAATAGGCCCGAACGGAGAGTCCCGCAGGCCAGAGTAGGGCGGAACAGAGATTCCTGCAGGCAAGCATAGGCCCGAACAGAGTCCCGCAGGCCCGAACAGGCCAGAACGGAGATTCCCGGAGGCAAGAATAGGCAAGAATAGAGGAGCCCCGGAGGCAAGAATAGGCCCGAGTAAAGTCCCGCTCCAGAGAATAGGCCCGAACGGAGAGTCCCGCAGGCCAACATAGGCCCGAACGGTCATTCCCGCAGGCAAGCATAGGCCCGAACAGAGTCCAGCAGGCCAGCATAGGCCCGAACGGAGATTCCCGGACCAAGAATAGACCCGAACGGTGTCCCGAAGGCAAAATGAGGCCCGAGTAGAGGAGCCGTGCAGGCAAGAAGACGCCCGAACACTGTCCGGCAAGCAAGAATAAGCCCAAACGCAGAATCCTGCAGGCAAGAACGGGCCTGAGCAGAGTCCCACTGGCAAGAATAAGCACGAATAGAAGAGGCCCCTAGGCAAGAATAGGCCCGAGTAGAGTCCCGCTCCCAAGATTAGGCCTGAACGGAGAGTCCCGCAGGCCAGAAACGACCGAACAGAGGGTCCCGCGGCCGAGAATAGGCCCGAAGAGATGTCCTGCAGGCGAGAATACGCCCAAACTGAGAATCCCACAGGTCAGCATAACCCTGAAAGTGGATTCCTGCAGGCAAGCATACGCCCGAACAGAGTCCCACAAGCCAGAATAGGACCGAACGGAGTTTTCTGGGGGCAACAATAGGCCTGGACAGAGTCCCGCAGGCAAAAAGAGGCCCGAGTAGAGGGGCTGTGCAGGCAAGAAGAGGCCCGAACAGAGTCCTGCAGGCAAGAATAGGCCCAAACGAAGAGCCCCGCTGGCAAGAAGAGACCCGAACAGAGTCCCGAAGGCCAGAAAGGCCCGAACGGAGAGTTCCCCAGGTGAGAATAGGCCCGAACGGAGAGTCCCGCAGGCCAGAATAGGCCCGAATAGAGGAGCCCTTAGGCAAAAATAGGCCCGAATAGAGACCCGCTCACAAGAATAGGCCCGAACGGAGAGTCCCGCAGGCCAGAAAAGCCCGAACAGAGGGTCTCGAAGGCGAGAATGGGCCCGAACGAGGGTCCCGCAGACCACGATAGGAGCGATCGGAGAGTCTCGCAGGCCAGAATAGGCCCGAATAGAGTCCCGCAGGGAAGGACAGGCCTGAATAGAGGAGCCCCGCACACACTATCAGGCCTGAATAGCGGAGCCCCGCATGCACGAACAGGCCCAAGTAGTGGAGCCCTGCATGCACCAACAGGCCCGAGTAGCGGAGCCCCGCACGCACAATCAGGCCTGAGTAGCGGAGCTCCGCATGCTAGAACAGGACCGAATATCGGAGCTCCGTAAGCACAAAAGGCTGGAATAGAGCAGCCCCGCACGCAACAGGAGACCCCAAAGGAGACTCCCAGAGGCTAGATTAGGTCCGAACGGAGAGTTTTGCAGGTCAGAATTGTCCCGAACGGAGAGTTGCGCAGGTGAGAATAGTCCCGAACGGAGAGTTGCGCAGGCGAGAATAGGCCCAAAGGAAAGTCCCGCAGGCGAGAGAATATGCCCAAATTGAGAATACCGCAGGCCAGCATACGCCTGAACGGAGATTCCCGTAGGCAAGCATAGGCCCAAACAGAGTCCCGCAGGCCAGAATAGGCCCCAACGGAGAGTCCTGCAGGCCACAATAGGCCGGAACAGAGATTCCTGCAGGCAAGCATAGGCCCAAACAGAGTCCCGCAGGCCAGAATAGGCCCGAACGGAGTCCCGCAGGCCAGGGAATGCCCGAACGGAGATTCCCGGAGCAAGGATAGGCCCGAACAGAGTCCCGCGGGCAAGAATAGGCCCGAGTAGAGCAGCCATGCAGGCAAGATGAGGCACGAACAGAGTCCCGCTGGCAAGAGTAGCCCTGAACGGAGAACCCTCAGGCAAGAATAGGCTCAAAAGGAGAGTCCCGCAGACAAGAATAGGCCCGAACAGAATCCCAGAGGCAAGAATAGAGGAGCCCCGTAGGCAAGAGTAGGCCCGACTAAAGTCCCGCTCCAGAGAATAGGCCCGAACGGAGAGTCCCGTAGATGAAAAAGGCCTGAACAGAGAGCCCCGCAGGCAGGCATGGGCCCGAACAGAGTCCCACAGGCCAGAATAGTCCCGAACAGAGATTCCCGGAGCAAGAATAGTCCCGAACAGAGATTCCCGGAGCAAGAATAGCCCCGAACAGAATTCCGCAGGCCAGAATAGACCAGAACGGGGATTTCCGAAAGCAACCAAAGGCCCGAACAGAGTCCCGCAGGCCAGCATACGCCTGAACGGAGATTGCCGAAGGGAAGCCTAGGCCCCAACGAAGAGTCCCGCAGGCCAGAATAGGCCCGAACGGAGATTGTCGGAGGCAAGAATAGGCCCCAATAGAGTCCCACAGGCAAAAATAGGCCCGAGTAGAGGAGCCGTGCAGGCAAGAAGAGGCCCGAACAGAGTCCCGCAGGCAAGGATACGCCCAAATGGAGAGTCCCGCAGGCAAGAATAGGCCCGAACGGAGAGACCCGCAGGCCAGCATACGCCTGAACGGAGATTCCCGCAGGCAAGCATAGGCCCAAACAGAGTCCTGCAGGCCAGAATAGGCCCGAACGGAGAGTCCTGCAGGCCAGAATAGGCCAGAATAGAGATTCCTGCAGGCAAGCATAGGCTCCAACAGAGTCCCGCAAGCCAGGGTACGCCCGAACGGAGATTCCCGGAGCAAGAATAGGCCCGAAAAGAGTCCCGCAGGCCAGAATAGGCCCGAACGGAGAGTCCCGCAGGCCAGAGTAGGGCGGAACAGAGATTCCTGCAGGCAAGCATAGGCCCGAACAGAGTCCCGCAGGCCCGAACAGGCCAGAACGGAGATTCCCGGAGGCAAGAATAGGCAAGAATAGAGGAGCCCCGGAGGCAAGAATAGGCCCGAGTAAAGTCCCGCTCCAGAGAATAGGCCCGAACGGAGAGTCCCGCAGGCCAACATAGGCCCGAACGATCATTCCCGCAGGCAAGCATAGGCCCGAACAGAGTCCAGCAGGCCAGCATAGGCCCGAACGGAGATTCCCGGACCAAGAATAGACCCGAACGGTGTCCCGAAGGCAAAATGAGGCCCGAGTAGAGGAGCCGTGCAGGCAAGAAGACGCCCGAACACTGTCCGGCAAGCAAGAATAAGCCCAAACGCAGAATCCTGCAGGCAAGAACGGGCCTGAGCAGAGTCCCACTGGCAAGAATAAGCACGAATAGAAGAGGCCCCTAGGCAAGAATAGGCCCGAGTAGAGTCCCGCTCCCAAGATTAGGCCTGAACGGAGAGTCCCGCAGGCCAGAAACGACCAAACAGAGGGTCCCGCGGGCGAGAATAGGCCCGAAGAGATGTCCTGCAGGCGAGAATACGCCCAAACTGAGAATCCCACAGGTCAGCATAACCCTGAAAGTGGATTCCTGCAGGCAAGCATACGCCCGAACAGAGTCCCACAAGCCAGAATAGGACCGAACGGAGTTTTCTGGGGGCAACAATAGGCCTGGACAGAGTCCCGCAGGCAAAAATAGGCCCGAGTAGAGGGGCTGTGCAGGCAAGAAGAGGCCCGAACAGAGTCCTGCAGGCAAGAATAGGCCCAAACGAAGAGCCCCGCTGGCAAGAAGAGACCCGAACAGAGTCCCGAAGGCCAGAAAGGCCCGAACGGAGAGTTCCCCAGGTGAGAATAGGCCCGAACGGAGAGTCCCGCAGGCCAGAATAGGCCCGAATAGAGGAGCCCTTAGGCAAAAATAGGCCCGAATAGAGACCCGCTCACAAGAATAGGCCCGAACGGAGAGTCCCGCAGGCCAGAAAAGCCCGAACAGAGGGTCTCGAAGGCGAGAATGGGCCCGAACGAGGGTCCCGCAGACCACGATAGGAGCGATCGGAGAGTCTCGCAGGCCAGAATAGGCCCGAATAGAGTCCCGCAGGGAAGGACAGGCCTGAATAGAGGAGCCCCGCACACACTATCAGGCCTGAATAGCGGAGCCCCGCATGCACGAACAGGCCCAAGTAGTGGAGCCCTGCATGCACCAACAGGCCCGAGTAGCGGAGCCCCGCACGCACAATCAGGCCTGAGTAGCGGAGCTCCGCATGCTAGAACAGGACCGAATATCGGAGCTCCGTAAGCACAAAAGGCTGGAATAGAGCAGCCCCGCACGCAACAGGAGACCCCAAAGGAGACTCCCAGAGGCTAGATTAGGTCCGAACGGAGAGTTTTGCAGGTCAGAATTGTCCCGAACGGAGAGTTGCGCAGGTGAGAATAGTCCCGAACGGAGAGTTGCGCAGGCGAGAATAGGCCCAAAGGAAAGTCCCGCAGGCGAGAGAATATGCCCAAATTGAGAATACCGCAGGCCAGCATACGCCTGAACGGAGATTCCCGTAGGCAAGCATAGGCCCAAACAGAGTCCCGCAGGCCAGAATAGGCCCCAACGGAGAGTCCTGCAGGCCACAATAGGCCGGAACAGAGATTCCTGCAGGCAAGCATAGGCCCAAACAGAGTCCCGCAGGCCAGAATAGGCCCCAACGGAGTCCCGCAGGCCACGGAATGCCCGAACGGAGATTCCCGGAGCAAGGATAGGCCCGAACAGAGTCCCGCGGGCAAGAATAGGCCCGAGTAGAGCAGCCATGCAGGCAAGATGAGGCACGAACAGAGTCCCGCTGGCAAGAGTAGCCCTGAACGGAGAACCCTCAGGCAAGAATAGGCTCAAAAGGAGAGTCCCGCAGACAAGAATAGGCCCGAACAGAATCCCAGAGGCAAGAATAGAGGAGCCCCGTAGGCAAGAGTAGGCCCGACTAAAGTCCCGCTCCAGAGAATAGGCCCGAACGGAGAGTCCCGTAGATGAAAAAGGCCTGAACAGAGAGCCCCGCAGGCAGGCATGGGCCCGAACAGAGTCCCACAGGCCAGAATAGTCCCGAACAGAGATTCCCGGAGCAAGAATAGTCCCGAACAGAGATTCCCGGAGCAAGAATAGCCCCGAACAGAATTCCGCAGGCCAGAATAGACCAGAACGGGGATTTCCGAAAGCAACCAAAGGCCCGAACAGAGTCCCGCAGGCCAGCATACGCCTGAACGGAGATTGCCGAAGGGAAGCCTAGGCCCCAACGAAGAGTCCCGCAGGCCAGAATAGGCCCGAACGGAGATTGTCGGAGGCAAGAATAGGCCCCAATAGAGTCCCACAGGCAAAAATAGGCCCGAGTAGAGGAGCCGTGCAGGCAAGAAGAGGCCCGAACAGAGTCCCGCAGGCAAGGATACGCCCAAATGGAGAGTCCCGCAGGCAAGAATAGGCCCGAACGGAGAGACCCGCAGGCCAGCATACGCCTGAACGGAGATTCCCGCAGGCAAGCATAGGCCCAAACAGAGTCCTGCAGGCCAGAATAGGCCCGAACGGAGAGTCCTGCAGGCCAGAATAGGCCAGAATAGAGATTCCTGCAGGCAAGCATAGGCTCCAACAGAGTCCCGCAAGCCAGGGTACGCCCGAACGGAGATTCCCGGAGCAAGAATAGGCCCGAAAAGAGTCCCGCAGGCCAGAATAGGCCCGAACGGAGAGTCCCGCAGGCCAGAGTAGGGCGGAACAGAGATTCCTGCAGGCAAGCATAGGCCCGAACAGAGTCCCGCAGGCCCGAACAGGCCAGAACGGAGATTCCCGGAGGCAAGAATAGGCAAGAATAGAGGAGCCCCGGAGGCAAGAATAGGCCCGAGTAAAGTCCCGCTCCAGAGAATAGGCCCGAACGGAGAGTCCCGCAGGCCAACATAGGCCCGAACGGTCATTCCCGCAGGCAAGCATAGGCCCGAACAGAGTCCAGCAGGCCAGCATAGGCCCGAACGGAGATTCCCGGACCAAGAATAGACCCGAACGGTGTCCCGAAGGCAAAATGAGGCCCGAGTAGAGGAGCCGTGCAGGCAAGAAGACGCCCGAACACTGTCCGGCAAGCAAGAATAAGCCCAAACGCAGAATCCTGCAGGCAAGAACGGGCCTGAGCAGAGTCCCACTGGCAAGAATAAGCACGAATAGAAGAGGCCCCTAGGCAAGAATAGGCCCGAGTAGAGTCCCGCTCCCAAGATTAGGCCTGAACGGAGAGTCCCGCAGGCCAGAAACGACCGAACAGAGGGTCCCGCGGCCGAGAATAGGCCCGAAGAGATGTCCTGCAGGCGAGAATACGCCCAAACTGAGAATCCCACAGGTCAGCATAACCCTGAAAGTGGATTCCTGCAGGCAAGCATACGCCCGAACAGAGTCCCACAAGCCAGAATAGGACCGAACGGAGTTTTCTGGGGGCAACAATAGGCCTGGACAGAGTCCCGCAGGCAAAAAGAGGCCCGAGTAGAGGGGCTGTGCAGGCAAGAAGAGGCCCGAACAGAGTCCTGCAGGCAAGAATAGGCCCAAACGAAGAGCCCCGCTGGCAAGAAGAGACCCGAACAGAGTCCCGAAGGCCAGAAAGGCCCGAACGGAGAGTTCCCCAGGTGAGAATAGGCCCGAACGGAGAGTCCCGCAGGCCAGAATAGGCCCGAATAGAGGAGCCCTTAGGCAAAAATAGGCCCGAATAGAGACCCGCTCACAAGAATAGGCCCGAACGGAGAGTCCCGCAGGCCAGAAAAGCCCGAACAGAGGGTCTCGAAGGCGAGAATGGGCCCGAACGAGGGTCCCGCAGACCACGATAGGAGCGATCGGAGAGTCTCGCAGGCCAGAATAGGCCCGAATAGAGTCCCGCAGGGAAGGACAGGCCTGAATAGAGGAGCCCCGCACACACTATCAGGCCTGAATAGCGGAGCCCCGCATGCACGAACAGGCCCAAGTAGTGGAGCCCTGCATGCACCAACAGGCCCGAGTAGCGGAGCCCCGCACGCACAATCAGGCCTGAGTAGCGGAGCTCCGCATGCTAGAACAGGACCGAATATCGGAGCTCCGTAAGCACAAAAGGCTGGAATAGAGCAGCCCCGCACGCAACAGGAGACCCCAAAGGAGACTCCCAGAGGCTAGATTAGGTCCGAACGGAGAGTTTTGCAGGTCAGAATTGTCCCGAACGGAGAGTTGCGCAGGTGAGAATAGTCCCGAACGGAGAGTTGCGCAGGCGAGAATAGGCCCAAAGGAAAGTCCCGCAGGCGAGAGAATATGCCCAAATTGAGAATACCGCAGGCCAGCATACGCCTGAACGGAGATTCCCGTAGGCAAGCATAGGCCCAAACAGAGTCCCGCAGGCCAGAATAGGCCCCAACGGAGAGTCCTGCAGGCCACAATAGGCCGGAACAGAGATTCCTGCAGGCAAGCATAGGCCCAAACAGAGTCCCGCAGGCCAGAATAGGCCCGAACGGAGTCCCGCAGGCCAGGGAATGCCCGAACGGAGATTCCCGGAGCAAGGATAGGCCCGAACAGAGTCCCGCGGGCAAGAATAGGCCCGAGTAGAGCAGCCATGCAGGCAAGATGAGGCACGAACAGAGTCCCGCTGGCAAGAGTAGCCCTGAACGGAGAACCCTCAGGCAAGAATAGGCTCAAAAGGAGAGTCCCGCAGACAAGAATAGGCCCGAACAGAATCCCAGAGGCAAGAATAGAGGAGCCCCGTAGGCAAGAGTAGGCCCGACTAAAGTCCCGCTCCAGAGAATAGGCCCGAACGGAGAGTCCCGTAGATGAAAAAGGCCTGAACAGAGAGCCCCGCAGGCAGGCATGGGCCCGAACAGAGTCCCACAGGCCAGAATAGTCCCGAACAGAGATTCCCGGAGCAAGAATAGTCCCGAACAGAGATTCCCGGAGCAAGAATAGCCCCGAACAGAATTCCGCAGGCCAGAATAGACCAGAACGGGGATTTCCGAAAGCAACCAAAGGCCCGAACAGAGTCCCGCAGGCCAGCATACGCCTGAACGGAGATTGCCGAAGGGAAGCCTAGGCCCCAACGAAGAGTCCCGCAGGCCAGAATAGGCCCGAACGGAGATTGTCGGAGGCAAGAATAGGCCCCAATAGAGTCCCACAGGCAAAAATAGGCCCGAGTAGAGGAGCCGTGCAGGCAAGAAGAGGCCCGAACAGAGTCCCGCAGGCAAGGATACGCCCAAATGGAGAGTCCCGCAGGCAAGAATAGGCCCGAACGGAGAGACCCGCAGGCCAGCATACGCCTGAACGGAGATTCCCGCAGGCAAGCATAGGCCCAAACAGAGTCCTGCAGGCCAGAATAGGCCCGAACGGAGAGTCCTGCAGGCCAGAATAGGCCAGAATAGAGATTCCTGCAGGCAAGCATAGGCTCCAACAGAGTCCCGCAAGCCAGGGTACGCCCGAACGGAGATTCCCGGAGCAAGAATAGGCCCGAAAAGAGTCCCGCAGGCCAGAATAGGCCCGAACGGAGAGTCCCGCAGGCCAGAGTAGGGCGGAACAGAGATTCCTGCAGGCAAGCATAGGCCCGAACAGAGTCCCGCAGGCCCGAACAGGCCAGAACGGAGATTCCCGGAGGCAAGAATAGGCAAGAATAGAGGAGCCCCGGAGGCAAGAATAGGCCCGAGTAAAGTCCCGCTCCAGAGAATAGGCCCGAACGGAGAGTCCCGCAGGCCAACATAGGCCCGAACGATCATTCCCGCAGGCAAGCATAGGCCCGAACAGAGTCCAGCAGGCCAGCATAGGCCCGAACGGAGATTCCCGGACCAAGAATAGACCCGAACGGTGTCCCGAAGGCAAAATGAGGCCCGAGTAGAGGAGCCGTGCAGGCAAGAAGACGCCCGAACACTGTCCGGCAAGCAAGAATAAGCCCAAACGCAGAATCCTGCAGGCAAGAACGGGCCTGAGCAGAGTCCCACTGGCAAGAATAAGCACGAATAGAAGAGGCCCCTAGGCAAGAATAGGCCCGAGTAGAGTCCCGCTCCCAAGATTAGGCCTGAACGGAGAGTCCCGCAGGCCAGAAACGACCAAACAGAGGGTCCCGCGGGCGAGAATAGGCCCGAAGAGATGTCCTGCAGGCGAGAATACGCCCAAACTGAGAATCCCACAGGTCAGCATAACCCTGAAAGTGGATTCCTGCAGGCAAGCATACGCCCGAACAGAGTCCCACAAGCCAGAATAGGACCGAACGGAGTTTTCTGGGGGCAACAATAGGCCTGGACAGAGTCCCGCAGGCAAAAATAGGCCCGAGTAGAGGGGCTGTGCAGGCAAGAAGAGGCCCGAACAGAGTCCTGCAGGCAAGAATAGGCCCAAACGAAGAGCCCCGCTGGCAAGAAGAGACCCGAACAGAGTCCCGAAGGCCAGAAAGGCCCGAACGGAGAGTTCCCCAGGTGAGAATAGGCCCGAACGGAGAGTCCCGCAGGCCAGAATAGGCCCGAATAGAGGAGCCCTTAGGCAAAAATAGGCCCGAATAGAGACCCGCTCACAAGAATAGGCCCGAACGGAGAGTCCCGCAGGCCAGAAAAGCCCGAACAGAGGGTCTCGAAGGCGAGAATGGGCCCGAACGAGGGTCCCGCAGACCACGATAGGAGCGATCGGAGAGTCTCGCAGGCCAGAATAGGCCCGAATAGAGTCCCGCAGGGAAGGACAGGCCTGAATAGAGGAGCCCCGCACACACTATCAGGCCTGAATAGCGGAGCCCCGCATGCACGAACAGGCCCAAGTAGTGGAGCCCTGCATGCACCAACAGGCCCGAGTAGCGGAGCCCCGCACGCACAATCAGGCCTGAGTAGCGGAGCTCCGCATGCTAGAACAGGACCGAATATCGGAGCTCCGTAAGCACAAAAGGCTGGAATAGAGCAGCCCCGCACGCAACAGGAGACCCCAAAGGAGACTCCCAGAGGCTAGATTAGGTCCGAACGGAGAGTTTTGCAGGTCAGAATTGTCCCGAACGGAGAGTTGCGCAGGTGAGAATAGTCCCGAACGGAGAGTTGCGCAGGCGAGAATAGGCCCAAAGGAAAGTCCCGCAGGCGAGAGAATATGCCCAAATTGAGAATACCGCAGGCCAGCATACGCCTGAACGGAGATTCCCGTAGGCAAGCATAGGCCCAAACAGAGTCCCGCAGGCCAGAATAGGCCCCAACGGAGAGTCCCGCAGGCCAGCATACGCCTGAACGGAGATTGCCGAAGGGAAGCCTAGGCCCCAACGAAGAGTCCCGCAGGCCAGAATAGGCCCGAACGGAGATTGTCGGAGGCAAGAATAGGCCCCAATAGAGTCCCACAGACAAAAATAGGCCCGAGTAGAGGAGCCGTGCAGGCAAGAAGAGGCCCGAACAGAGTCCCGCAGGCAAGGATACGCCCAAATGGAGAGTCCCGCAGGCAAGAATAGGCCCGAACGGAGAGACCCGCAGGCCAGCATACGCCTGAACGGAGATTCCCGCAGGCAAGCATAGGCCCAAACAGAGTCCTGCAGGCCAGAATAGGCCCGAACGGAGAGTCCTGCAGGCCAGAATAGGCCAGAATAGAGATTCCTGCAGGCAAGCATAGGCTCCAACAGAGTCCCGCAAGCCAGGGTACGCCCGAACGGAGATTCCCGGAGCAAGAATAGGCCCGAAAAGAGTCCCGCAGGCCAGAATAGGCCCGAACGGAGAGTCCCGCAGGCCAGAGTAGGGCGGAACAGAGATTCCTGCAGGCAAGCATAGGCCCGAACAGAGTCCCGCAGGCCCGAACAGGCCAGAACGGAGATTCCCGGAGGCAAGAATAGGCAAGAATAGAGGAGCCCCGGAGGCAAGAATAGGCCCGAGTAAAGTCCCGCTCCAGAGAATAGGCCCGAACGGAGAGTCCCGCAGGCCAACATAGGCCCGAACGGTCATTCCCGCAGGCAAGCATAGGCCCGAACAGAGTCCAGCAGGCCAGCATAGGCCCGAACGGAGATTCCCGGACCAAGAATAGACCCGAACGGTGTCCCGAAGGCAAAATGAGGCCCGAGTAGAGGAGCCGTGCAGGCAAGAAGACGCCCGAACACTGTCCGGCAAGCAAGAATAAGCCCAAACGCAGAATCCTGCAGGCAAGAACGGGCCTGAGCAGAGTCCCACTGGCAAGAATAAGCACGAATAGAAGAGGCCCCTAGGCAAGAATAGGCCCGAGTAGAGTCCCGCTCCCAAGATTAGGCCTGAACGGAGAGTCCCGCAGGCCAGAAACGACCGAACAGAGGGTCCCGCGGCCGAGAATAGGCCCGAAGAGATGTCCTGCAGGCGAGAATACGCCCAAACTGAGAATCCCACAGGTCAGCATAACCCTGAAAGTGGATTCCTGCAGGCAAGCATACGCCCGAACAGAGTCCCACAAGCCAGAATAGGACCGAACGGAGTTTTCTGGGGGCAACAATACGCCTGGACAGAGTCCCGCAGGCAAAAATAGGCCCGAGTAGAGGGGCTGTGCAGGCAAGAAGAGGCCCGAACAGAGTCCTGCAGGCAAGAATAGGCCCAAATGAAGAGCCCCGCTGGCAAGAAGAGACCCGAACAGAGTCCCGCAGGCCAGAAAAGCCCGAACAGAGGGTCTCGAAGGCGAGAATGGGCCCGAACGAGGGTCCCGCAGACCACGATAGGAGCGAACGGAGAGTCTCGCAGGCCAGAATAGGCCCGAATAGAGTCCCGCAGGGAAGGACAGGCCTGAATAGAGGAGCCCCGCACACACTATCAGGCCTGAATAGCGGAGCCCCGCATGCACGAACAGGCCCAAGTAGAGGAGCCCTGCATGCACCAACAGGCCCGAGTAGCGGAGCCCCGCACGCACAATCAGGCCTGAGTAGCGGAGCTCCGCATGCTAGAACAGGACCGAATATCGGAGCTCCCTAAGCACAAAAGGCTGGAATAGAGCAGCCCCGCACGCAACAGGAGACCCCAAAGGAGACTCCCAGAGGCTAGATTAGGTCCGAACGGAGAGTTTTGCAGGTCAGAATTGTCCCGAACGGAGAGTTGCGCAGGTGAGAATAGTCCCGAACGGAGAGTTGCGCAGGCGAGAATAGGCCCAAAGGAAAGTCCCGCAGGCGAGAGAATATGCCCAAATTGAGAATACCGCAGGCCAGCATACGCCTGAACGGAGATTCCCGTAGGCAAGCATAGGCCCAAACAGAGTCCCGCAGGCCAGAATAGGCCCGAACGGAGTCCCGCAGGCCAGGGTATGCCCGAACGGAGATTTCCGGAGCAAGGATAGGCCCGAACAGAGTCCCGCGGGCAAGAATAGGCCCGAGTAGAGCAGCCATGCAGGCAAGATGAGGCACGAACAGAGTCCCGCTGGCAAGAGTAGCCCTGAACGGAGAACCCTCAGGCAAGAATAGGCTCAAAAGGAGAGTCCCGCAGACAAGAATAGGCCCGAACAGAATCCCAGAGGCAAGAATAGAGGAGCCCCGTAGGCAAGAGTAGGCCCGACTAAAGTCCCGCTCCAGAGAATAGGCCCGAACGGAGAGTCCCGTAGATGAAAAAGGCCTGAACAGAGAGCCCCGCAGGCAGGCATGGGCCCGAACAGAGTCCCACAGGCCAGAATAGTCCCGAACAGAGATTCCCGGAGCAAGAATAGTCCCGAACAGAGATTCCCGGAGCAAGAATAGCCCCGAACAGAATTCCGCAGGCCAGAATAGACCAGAACGGGGATTTCCGAAAGCAACCAAAGGCCCGAACAGAGTCCCGCAGGCCAGCATACGCCTGAACGGAGATTGCCGAAGGGAAGCCTAGGCCCCAACGAAGAGTCCCGCAGGCCAGAATAGGCCCGCACGGAGATTGTCGGAGGCAAGAATAGGCCCCAATAGAGTCCCACAGGCAAAAATAGGCCCGAGTAGAGGAGCCGTGCAGGCAAGAAGAGGCCCGAACAGAGTCCCGCAGGCAAGGATACGCCCAAATGGAGAGTCCCGCAGGCAAGAATAGGCCCGAACGGAGAGACCCGCAGGCCAGCATACGCCTGAATGGAGATTCCCGCCGGCAAGCATCGGCCCAAACAGAGTCCTGCAGGCCAGAATAGGCCCGAACGGAGAGTCCTGCAGGCCAGAATAGGCCAGAACAGAGATTCCTGCAGGCAAGCATAGGCTCCAACAGAGTCCCGCAAGCCAGGGTACGCCCGAACGGAGATTCCCGGAGCAAGAATAGGCCCGAAAAGAGTCCCGCAGGCCAGAATAGGCCCGAACGGAGAGTTTCGCAGGCCAGAGTAGGGCGGAACAGAGATTCCTGCAGGCAAGCATCGGACCGAACACAGTCCCGCAGTCCCGAACAGGCCAGAACGGAGATTCCCAGACGCAAGAATAGGCCCGAACGGAGAGTCCCGCACGCCAGAATAGGCCCGAACGGAGATTGTCGGAGGCAAGAATAGGCCCCAGTAGAGTCCCACAGGCAAAAATAGGCCCGAGTAGAGGAGCCGTGCAGGCAAGAAGAGGCCCGAACAGAGTCCCGCAGGCAAGGATACGCCCAAATGGAGAGTCCCGCAGGCAAGAATAGGCCCGAACGAAGAGACCCGCAGGCCAGCATACGCCTGAACGGAGGTTCCCGCAGGCAAGCATAGGCCCAAACAGAGTCTTGCAGGCCAGAATAGGCCCGAACGGAGAGTCCTGCAGGCCAGAATAGGCCAGAATAGAGATTCCTGCAGGCAAGCATAGGCTCCAACAGAGTCCCGCAAGCCAGGGTACGCCCGAACAGAGATTCCCGGGGCAAGAATAGGCCCGAAAAGAGTCCCGCAGGCCAGAATAGGCCCGAACGGAGATTCCCGCAGGCCAGAGTAGGGCGGAACAGAGATTCCTGCAGGCAAGCATAGGCCCGAACAGAGTCCCGCAGGCCCGAACAGGCCAGAACGGAGATTCCCGGAGGCAAGAATAGGCAAGAATAGAGGAGCCCCGGAGGCAAGAATAGGCCCGAGTAAAGTCCCGCTCCAGAGAATAGGCCCGAACGGAGAGTCCCGCAGGCCAACATAGGCCCGAACGGTCATTCCCGCAGGCAAGCATAGGCCCGAACAGAGTCCAGCAGGCCAGCATAGGCCCGAACGGAGATTCCCGGACCAAGAATAGACCCGAACGGTGTCCCGAAGGCAAAATGAGGCCCGAGTAGAGGAGTCGTGCAGGCAAGAAGACGCCCGAACACTGTCCGGCAAGCAAGAATAAGCCCAAACGCAGAATCCTGCAGGCAAGAACGGGCCTGAGCAGAGTCCCACTGGCAAGAAGAAGCACGAATAGAAGAGGCCCCTAGGCAAGAATAGGCCCGAGTAGAGTCCCGCTCCCAAGATTAGGCCTGAACGGAGAGTCCCGCAGGCCAGAAACGACCGAACAGAGGGTCCCGCGGGCGAGAATAGGCCCGAAGAGATGTCCTGCAGGCGAGAATACGCCCAAACTGAGAATCCCACAGGTCAGCATAACCCTGAAAGTGGATTCCTGCAGGCAAGCATACGCCCGCACAGAGTCCCACAAGCCAGAATAGGACCGAACGGAGTTTTCTGGGGGCAACAATAGGCCTGGACAGAGTCCCGCAGGCAAAAAGAGGCCCGAGTAGAGGGGCTGTGCAGGCAAGAAGAGGCCCGAACAGAGTCCTGCAGGCAAGAATAGGCCCAAACGAAGAGCCCCGCTGGCAAGAAGAGACCCGAACAGAGTCCCGAAGGCCAGAAAGGCCCGAACGGAGAGTTCCCCAGGTGAGAATAGGCCCGAACGGAGAGTCCCGCAGGCCAGAATAGGCCCGAATAGAGGAGCCCTTAGGCAAAAATAGGCCCGAATAGAGACCCGCTCACAAGAATAGGCCCGAACGGAGAGTCCCGCAGGCCAGAAAAGCCCGAACAGAGGGTCTCGAAGGCGAGAATGGGCCCGAACGAGGGTCCCGCAGACCACGATAGGAGCGATCGGAGAGTCTCGCAGGCCAGAATAGGCCCGAATAGAGTCCCGCAGGGAAGGACAGGCCTGAATAGAGGAGCCCCGCACACACTATCAGGCCTGAATAGCGGAGCCCCGCATGCACGAACAGGCCCAAGTAGTGGAGCCCTGCATGCACCAACAGGCCCGAGTAGCGGAGCCCCGCACGCACAATCAGGCCTGAGTAGCGGAGCTCCGCATGCTAGAACAGGACCGAATATCGGAGCTCCGTAAGCACAAAAGGCTGGAATAGAGCAGCCCCGCACGCAACAGGAGACCCCAAAGGAGACTCCCAGAGGCTAGATTAGGTCCGAACGGAGAGTTTTGCAGGTCAGAATTGTCCCGAACGGAGAGTTGCGCAGGTGAGAATAGTCCCGAACGGAGAGTTGCGCAGGCGAGAATAGGCCCAAAGGAAAGTCCCGCAGGCGAGAGAATATGCCCAAATTGAGAATACCGCAGGCCAGCATACGCCTGAACGGAGATTCCCGTAGGCAAGCATAGGCCCAAACAGAGTCCCGCAGGCCAGAATAGGCCCCAACGGAGAGTCCTGCAGGCCACAATAGGCCGGAACAGAGATTCCTGCAGGCAAGCATAGGCCCAAACAGAGTCCCGCAGGCCAGAATAGGCCCGAACGGAGACCCGCAGGCCAGGGAATGCCCGAACGGAGATTCCCGGAGCAAGGATAGGCCCGAACAGAGTCCCGCGGGCAAGAATAGGCCCGAGTAGAGCAGCCATGCAGGCAAGATGAGGCACGAACAGAGTCCCGCTGGCAAGAGTAGCCCTGAACGGAGAACCCTCAGGCAAGAATAGGCTCAAAAGGAGAGTCCCGCAGACAAGAATAGGCCCGAACAGAATCCCAGAGGCAAGAATAGAGGAGCCCCGTAGGCAAGAGTAGGCCCGACTAAAGTCCCGCTCCAGAGAATAGGCCCGAACGGAGAGTCCCGTAGATGAAAAAGGCCTGAACAGAGAGCCCCGCAGGCAGGCATGGGCCCGAACAGAGTCCCACAGGCCAGAATAGTCCCGAACAGAGATTCCCGGAGCAAGAATAGTCCCGAACAGAGATTCCCGGAGCAAGAATAGCCCCGAACAGAATTCCGCAGGCCAGAATAGACCAGAACGGGGATTTCCGAAAGCAACCAAAGGCCCGAACAGAGTCCCGCAGGCCAGCATACGCCTGAACGGAGATTGCCGAAGGGAAGCCTAGGCCCCAACGAAGAGTCCCGCAGGCCAGAATAGGCCCGCACGGAGATTGTCGGAGGCAAGAATAGGCCCCAATAGAGTCCCACAGGCAAAAATAGGCCCGAGTAGAGGAGCCGTGCAGGCAAGAAGAGGCCCGAACAGAGTCCCGCAGGCAAGGATACGCCCAAATGGAGAGTCCCGCAGGCAAGAATAGGCCCGAACGGAGAGACCCGCAGGCCAGCATACGCCTGAACGGAGATTCCCGCAGGCAAGCATAGGCCCAAACAGAGTCCTGCAGGCCAGAATAGGCCCGAACGGAGAGTCCTGCAGGCCAGAATAGGCCAGAATAGAGATTCCTGCAGGCAAGCATAGGCTCCAACAGAGTCCCGCAAGCCAGGGTACGCCCGAACGGAGATTCCCGGAGCAAGAATAGGCCCGAAAAGAGTCCCGCAGGCCAGAATAGGCCCGAACGGAGAGTCCCGCAGGCCAGAGTAGGGCGGAACAGAGATTCCTGCAGGCAAGCATAGGCCCGAACAGAGTCCCGCAGGCCCGAACAGGCCAGAACGGAGATTCCCGGAGGCAAGAATAGGCAAGAATAGAGGAGCCCCGGAGGCAAGAATAGGCCCGAGTAAAGTCCCGCTCCAGAGAATGGGCCCGAACGGAGAGTCCCGCAGGCCAACATAGGCCCGAACGGTCATTCCCGCAGGCAAGCATAGGCCCGAACAGAGTCCAGCAGGCCAGCATAGGCCCGAACGGAGATTCCCGGACCAAGAATAGACCCGAACGGTGTCCCGAAGGCAAAATGAGGCCCGAGTAGAGGAGCCGTGCAGGCAAGAAGACGCCCGAACACTGTCCGGCAAGCAAGAATAAGCCCAAACGCAGAATCCTGCAGGCAAGAACGGGCCTGAGCAGAGTCCCACTGGCAAGAATAAGCACGAATAGAAGAGGCCCCTAGGCAAGAATAGGCCCGAGTAGAGTCCCGCTCCCAAGATTAGGCCTGAACGGAGAGTCCCGCAGGCCAGAAACGACCGAACAGAGGGTCCCGCGGCCGAGAATAGGCCCGAAGAGATGTCCTGCAGGCGAGAATACGCCCAAACTGAGAATCCCACAGGTCAGCATAACCCTGAAAGTGGATTCCTGCAGGCAAGCATACGCCCGAACAGAGTCCCACAAGCCAGAATAGGACCGAACGGAGTTTTCTGGGGGCAACAATAGGCCTGGACAGAGTCCCGCAGGCAAAAATAGGCCCGAGTAGAGGGGCTGTGCAGGCAAGAAGAGGCCCGAACAGAGTCCTGCAGGCAAGAATAGGCCCAAACGAAGAGCCCCGCTGGCAAGAAGAGACCCGAACAGAGTCCCGAAGGCCAGAAAGGCCCGAACGGAGAGTTCCCCAGGTGAGAATAGGCCCGAACGGAGAGTCCCGCAGGCCAGAATAGGCCCGAATAGAGGAGCCCTTAGGCAAAAATAGGCCCGAATAGAGACCCGCTCACAAGAATAGGCCCGAACGGAGAGTCCCGCAGGCCAGAAAAGCCCGAACAGAGGGTCTCGAAGGCGAGAATGGGCCCGAACGAGGGTGCCGCAGACCACGATAGGAGCGAACGGAGAGTCTCGCAGGCCAGAATAGGCCCGAGTAGAGTCCCGCAGGGAAGGACAGGCCTGAATAGAGGAGCCCCGCACACACTATCAGGCCTGAATAGCGGAGCCCCGCATGCACGAACAGGCCCAAGTAGTGGAGCCCTGCATGCACCAACAGGCCCGAGTAGCGGAGCCCCGCACGCACAATCAGGCCTGAGTAGCGGAGCTCCGCATGCTAGAACAGGACCGAATATCGGAGCTCCGTAAGCACAAAAGGCTGGAATAGAGCAGCCCCGCACGCAACAGGAGACCCCAAAGGAGACTCCCAGAGGCTAGATTAGGTCCGAACGGAGAGTTTTGCAGGTCAGAATTGTCCCGAACGGAGAGTTGCGCAGGTGAGAATAGTCCCGAACGGAGAGTTGCGCAGGCGAGAATAGGCCCAAAGGAAAGTCCCGCAGGCGAGAGAATATGCCCAAATTGAGAATACCGCAGGCCAGCATACGCCTGAACGGAGATTCCCGTAGGCAAGCATAGGCCCAAACAGAGTCCTGCAGGCCAGAATAGGCCCCAACGGAGAGTCCTGCAGGCCACAATAGGCCGGAACAGAGATTCCTGCAGGCAAGCATAGGCCCAGAGTCCCGCAGGCCAGAATAGGCCCGAACGGAGTCCCGCAGGCCAGGGTATGCCCGAACGGAGATTCCCGGAGCAAGGATAGGCCTGAACAGAGTCCCGCGGGCAAGAATAGGCCCGAGTAGAGCAGCCATGCAGGCAAGATGAGGCACGAACAGAGTCCCGCTGGCAAGAGTAGCCCTGAACGGAGAACCCTCAGGCAAGAATAGGCTCAAAAGGAGAGTCCCGCAGACAAGAATAGGCCCGAACAGAATCCCAGAGGCAAGAATAGAGGAGCCCCGTAGGCAAGAGTAGGCCCGACTAAAGTCCCGCTCCAGAGAATAGGCCCGAACGGAGAGTCCCGTAGATGAAAAAGGCCTGAACAGAGAGCCCCGCAGGCAGGCATGGGCCCGAACAGAGTCCCACAGGCCAGAATAGTCCCGAACAGAGATTCCCGGAGCAAGAATAGTCCCGAACAGAGATTCCCGGAGCAAGAATAGCCCCGAACAGAATTCCGCAGGCCAGAATAGACCAGAACGGGGATTTCCGAAAGCAACCAAAGGCCCGAACAGAGTCCCGCAGGCCAGCATACGCCTGAACGGAGATTGCCGAAGGGAAGCCTAGGCCCCAACGAAGAGTCCCGCAGGCCAGAATAGGCCCGAACGGAGATTGTCGGAGGCAAGAATAGGCCCCAATAGAGTCCCACAGGCAAAAATAGGCCCGAGTAGAGGAGCCGTGCAGGCAAGAAGAGGCCCGAACAGAGTCCCGCAGGCAAGGATACGCCCAAATGGAGAGTCCCGCAGGCAAGAATAGGCCCGAACGGAGAGACCCGCAGGCCAGCATACGCCTGAATGGAGATTCCCGCCGGCAAGCATCGGCCCAAACAGAGTCCTGCAGGCCAGAATAGGCCCGAACGGAGAGTCCTGCAGGCCAGAATAGGCCAGAACAGAGATTCCTGCAGGCAAGCATAGGCTCCAACAGAGTCCCGCAAGCCAGGGTACGCCCGAACGGAGATTCCCGGAGCAAGAATAGGCCCGAAAAGAGTCCCGCAGGCCAGAATAGGCCCGAACGGAGAGTTTCGCAGGCCAGAGTAGGGCGGAACAGAGATTCCTGCAGGCAAGCATCGGACCGAACACAGTCCCGCAGGCCCGAACAGGCCAGAACGGAGATTCCCAGACGCAAGAATAGGCCCGAACGGAGAGTCCCGCAGGCCAGAATAGGCCCGAACGGAGATTGTCGGAGGCAAGAATAGGCCCCAATAGAGTCCCACAGGCAAAAATAGGCCCGTGTAGAGGAGCCGTGCAGGCAAGAAGAGGCCCGAACAGAGTCCCGCAGGCAAGGATACGCCCAAATGGAGAGTCCCGCAGGCAAGAATAGGCCCGAACGAAGAGACCCGCAGGCCAGCATACGCCTGAACGGAGATTCCCGCAGGCAAGCATAGGCCCAAACAGAGTCTTGCAGGCCAGAATAGGCCCGAACGGAGAGTCCTGCAGGCCAGAATAGGCCAGAATAGAGATTCCTGCAGGCAAGCATAGGCTCCAACAGAGTCCCGCAAGCCAGGGTACGCCCGAACAGAGATTCCCGGGGCAAGAATAGGCCCGAAAAGAGTCCCGCAGGCCAGAATAGGCCCGAACGGAGATTCCCGCAGGCCAGAGTAGGGCGGAACAGAGATTCCTGCAGGCAAGCATAGGCCCGAACAGAGTCCCGCAGGCCCGAACAGGCCAGAACGGAGATTCCCGGAGGCAAGAATAGGCAAGAATAGAGGAGCCCCGGAGGCAAGAATAGGCCCGAGTAAAGTCCCGCTCCAGAGAATAGGCCCGAACGGAGAGTCCCGCAGGCCAACATAGGCCCGAACGGTCATTCCCGCAGGCAAGCATAGGCCCGAACAGAGTCCAGCAGGCCAGCATAGGCCCGAACGGAGATTCCCGGACCAAGAATAGACCCGAACGGTGTCCCGAAGGCAAAATGAGGCCCGAGTAGAGGAGTCGTGCAGGCAAGAAGACGCCCGAACACTGTCCGGCAAGCAAGAATAAGCCCAAACGCAGAATCCTGCAGGCAAGAACGGGCCTGAGCAGAGTCCCACTGGCAAGAAGAAGCACGAATAGAAGAGGCCCCTAGGCAAGAATAGGCCCGAGTAGAGTCCCGCTCCCAAGATTAGGCCTGAACGGAGAGTCCCGCAGGCCAGAAACGACCAAACAGAGGGTCCCGCGGCCGAGAATAGGCCCGAAGAGATGTCCTGCAGGCGAGAATACGCCCAAACTGAGAATCCCACAGGTCAGCATAACCCTGAAAGTGGATTCCTGCAGGCAAGCATACGCCCGCACAGAGTCCCACAAGCCAGAATAGGACCGAACGGAGTTTTCTGGGGGCAACAATAGGCCTGGACAGAGTCCCGCAGGCAAAAAGAGGCCCGAGTAGAGGGGCTGTGCAGGCAAGAAGAGGCCCGAACAGAGTCCTGCAGGCAAGAATAGGCCCAAACGAAGAGCCCCGCTGGCAAGAAGAGACCCGAACAGAGTCCCGAAGGCCAGAAAGGCCCGAACGGAGAGTTCCCCAGGTGAGAATAGGCCCGAACGGAGAGTCCCGCAGGCCAGAATAGGCCCGAATAGAGGAGCCCTTAGGCAAAAATAGGCCCGAATAGAGACCCGCTCACAAGAATAGGCCCGAACGGAGAGTCCCGCAGGCCAGAAAAGCCCGAACAGAGGGTCTCGAAGGCGAGAATGGGCCCGAACGAGGGTCCCGCAGACCACGATAGGAGCGATCTGAGAGTCTCGCAGGCCAGAATAGGCCCGAATAGAGTCCCGCAGGGAAGGACAGGCCTGAATAGAGGAGCCCCGCACACACTATCAGGCCTGAATAGCGGAGCCCCGCATGCACGAACAGGCCCAAGTAGTGGAGCCCTGCATGCACCAACAGGCCCGAGTAGCGGAGCCCCGCACGCACAATCAGGCCTGAGTAGCGGAGCTCCGCATGCTAGAACAGGACCGAATATCGGAGCTCCGTAAGCACAAAAGGCTGGAATAGAGCAGCCCCGCACGCAACAGGAGACCCCAAAGGAGACTCCCAGAGGCTAGATTAGGTCCGAACGGAGAGTTTTGCAGGTCAGAATTGTCCCGAACGGAGAGTTGCGCAGGTGAGAATAGTCCCGAACGGAGAGTTGCGCAGGCGAGAATAGGCCCAAAGGAAAGTCCCGCAGGCGAGAGAATATGCCCAAATTGAGAATACCGCAGGCCAGCATACGCCTGAACGGAGATTCCCGTAGGCAAGCATAGGCCCAAACAGAGTCCCGCAGGCCAGAATAGGCCCCAACGGAGAGTCCTGCAGGCCACAATAGGCCGGAACAGAGATTCCTGCAGGCAAGCATAGGCCCAAACAGAGTCCCGCAGGCCAGAATAGGCCCCAACGGAGTCCCGCAGGCCACGGAATGCCCGAACGGAGATTCCCGGAGCAAGGATAGGCCCGAACAGAGTCCCGCGGGCAAGAATAGGCCCGAGTAGAGCAGCCATGCAGGCAAGATGAGGCACGAACAGAGTCCCGCTGGCAAGAGTAGCCCTGAACGGAGAACCCTCAGGCAAGAATAGGCTCAAAAGGAGAGTCCCGCAGACAAGAATAGGCCCGAACAGAATCCCAGAGGCAAGAATAGAGGAGCCCCGTAGGCAAGAGTAGGCCCGACTAAAGTCCCGCTCCAGAGAATAGGCCCGAACGGAGAGTCCCGTAGATGAAAAAGGCCTGAACAGAGAGCCCCGCAGGCAGGCATGGGCCCGAACAGAGTCCCACAGGCCAGAATAGTCCCGAACAGAGATTCCCGGAGCAAGAATAGTCCCGAACAGAGATTCCCGGAGCAAGAATAGCCCCGAACAGAATTCCGCAGGCCAGAATAGACCAGAACGGGGATTTCCGAAAGCAACCAAAGGCCCGAACAGAGTCCCGCAGGCCAGCATACGCCTGAACGGAGATTGCCGAAGGGAAGCCTAGGCCCCAACGAAGAGTCCCGCAGGCCAGAATAGGCCCGCACGGAGATTGTCGGAGGCAAGAATAGGCCCCAATAGAGTCCCACAGGCAAAAATAGGCCCGAGTAGAGGAGCCGTGCAGGCAAGAAGAGGCCCGAACAGAGTCCCGCAGGCAAGGATACGCCCAAATGGAGAGTCCCGCAGGCAAGAATAGGCCCGAACGGAGAGACCCGCAGGCCAGCATACGCCTGAACGGAGATTCCCGCAGGCAAGCATAGGCCCAAACAGAGTCCTGCAGGCCAGAATAGGCCCGAACGGAGAGTCCTGCAGGCCAGAATAGGCCAGAATAGAGATTCCTGCAGGCAAGCATAGGCTCCAACAGAGTCCCGCAAGCCAGGGTACGCCCGAACGGAGATTCCCGGAGCAAGAATAGGCCCGAAAAGAGTCCCGCAGGCCAGAATAGGCCCGAACGGAGAGTCCCGCAGGCCAGAGTAGGGCGGAACAGAGATTCCTGCAGGCAAGCATAGGCCCGAACAGAGTCCCGCAGGCCCGAACAGGCCAGAACGGAGATTCCCGGAGGCAAGAATAGGCAAGAATAGAGGAGCCCCGGAGGCAAGAATAGGCCCGAGTAAAGTCCCGCTCCAGAGAATGGGCCCGAACGGAGAGTCCCGCAGGCCAACATAGGCCCGAACGGTCATTCCCGCAGGCAAGCATAGGCCCGAACAGAGTCCAGCAGGCCAGCATAGGCCCGAACGGAGATTCCCGGACCAAGAATAGACCCGAACGGTGTCCCGAAGGCAAAATGAGGCCCGAGTAGAGGAGCCGTGCAGGCAAGAAGACGCCCGAACACTGTCCGGCAAGCAAGAATAAGCCCAAACGCAGAATCCTGCAGGCAAGAACGGGCCTGAGCAGAGTCCCACTGGCAAGAATAAGCACGAATAGAAGAGGCCCCTAGGCAAGAATAGGCCCGAGTAGAGTCCCGCTCCCAAGATTAGGCCTGAACGGAGAGTCCCGCAGGCCAGAAACGACCGAACAGAGGGTCCCGCGGCCGAGAATAGGCCCGAAGAGATGTCCTGCAGGCGAGAATACGCCCAAACTGAGAATCCCACAGGTCAGCATAACCCTGAAAGTGGATTCCTGCAGGCAAGCATACGCCCGAACAGAGTCCCACAAGCCAGAATAGGACCGAACGGAGTTTTCTGGGGGCAACAATAGGCCTGGACAGAGTCCCGCAGGCAAAAAGAGGCCCGAGTAGAGGGGCTGTGCAGGCAAGAAGAGGCCCGAACAGAGTCCTGCAGGCAAGAATAGGCCCAAACGAAGAGCCCCGCTGGCAAGAAGAGACCCGAACAGAGTCCCGCAGGCCAGAAAAGCCCGAACAGAGGGTCTCGAAGGCGAGAATGGGCCCGAACGAGGGTCCCGCAGACCACGATAGGAGCGAACGGAGAGTCTCGCAGGCCAGAATAGGCCCGAATAGAGTCCCGCAGGGAAGGACAGGCCTGAATAGAGGAGCCCCGCACACACTATCAGGCCTGAATAGCGGAGCCCCGCATGCACGAACAGGCCCAAGTAGTGGAGCCCTGCATGCACCAACAGGCCCGAGTAGCGGAGCCCCGCACGCACAATCAGGCCTGAGTAGCGGAGCTCCGCATGCTAGAACAGGACAGAATATCGGAGCTCCGTAAGCACAAAAGGCTGGAATAGAGCAGCCCCGCACGCAACAGGAGACCCCAAAGGAGACTCCCAGAGGCTAGATTAGGTCCGAACGGAGAGTTTTGCAGGTCAGAATTGTCCCGAACGGAGAGTTGCGCAGGTGAGAATAGTCCCGAACGGAGAGTTGCGCAGGTGAGAATAGTCCCGAACGGAGAGTTGCGCAGGCGAGAATAGGCCCAAAGGAAAGTCCCGCAGGCGAGAGAATATGCCCAAATTGAGAATACCGCAGGCCAGCATACGCCTGAACGGAGATTCCCGTAGGCAAGCATAGGCCCAAACAGAGTCCCGCAGGCCAGAATAGGCCCCAGCGGAGAGTCCTGCAGGCCACAATAGGCCGGAACAGAGATTCCTGCAGGCAAGCATAGGCCCAGAGTCCCGCAGGCCAGAATAGGCCCGAACGGAGTCCCGCAGGCCAGGGTATGCCCGAACGGAGATTCCCGGAGCAAGGATAGGCCCGAACAGAGTCCCGCGGGCAAGAATAGGCCCGAGTAGAGCAGCCATGCAGGCAAGATGAGGCACGAACAGAGTCCCGCTGGCAAGAGTAGCCCTGAACGGAGAACCCTCAGGCAAGAATAGGCTCAAAAGGAGAGTCCCGCAGACAAGAATAGGCCCGAACAGAATCCCAGAGGCAAGAATAGAGGAGCCCCGTAGGCAAGAGTAGGCCCGACTAAAGTCCCGCTCCAGAGAATAGGCCCGAACGGAGAGTCCCGTAGATGAAAAAGGCCTGAACAGAGAGCCCCGCAGGCAGGCATGGGCCCGAACAGAGTCCCACAGGCCAGAATAGTCCCGAACAGAGATTCCCGGAGCAAGAATAGTCCCGAACAGAGATTCCCGGAGCAAGAATAGCCCCGAACAGAATTCCGCAGGCCAGAATAGACCAGAACGGGGATTTCCGAAAGCAACCAAAGGCCCGAACAGAGTCCCGCAGGCCAGCATACGCCTGAACGGAGATTGCCGAAGGGAAGCCTAGGCCCCAACGAAGAGTCCCGCAGGCCAGAATAGGCCCGAACGGAGATTGTCGGAGGCAAGAATAGGCCCCAATAGAGTCCCACAGGCAAAAATAGGCCCGAGTAGAGGAGCCGTGCAGGCAAGAAGAGGCCCGAACAGAGTCCCGCAGGCAAGGATACGCCCAAATGGAGAGTCCCGCAGGCAAGAACAGGCCCGAACGGAGAGACCCGCAGGCCAGCATACGCCTGAACGGAGATTCCCGCAGGCAAGCATAGGCCCAAACAGAGTCCTGCAGGCCAGAATAGGCCCGAACGGAGAGTCCTGCAGGCCAGAATAGGCCAGAATAGAGATTCCTGCAGGCAAGCATAGGCCCGAAGAGAGTCCCGCAAGCCAGGGTACGCCCGAACGGAGATTCCCGGAGCAAGAATAGGCCCGAAAAGAGTCCCGCAGGCCAGAATAGGCCCGAACGGAGATTCCCGCAGGCCAGAGTAGGGCGGAACAGAGATTCCTGCAGGCAAGCATAGGCCCGAACAGAGTCCCGCAGGCCCGAACAGGCCAGAACGGAGATTCCCGGAGGCAAGAATAGGCAAGAATAGAGGAGCCCCGGAGGCAAGAATAGGCCCGAGTAAAGTCCCGCTCCAGAGAATAGGCCCGAACGGAGAGTCCCGCAGGCCAACATAGGCCCGAACGGTCATTCCCGCAGGCAAGCATAGGCCCGAACAGAGTCCAGCAGGCCAGCATAGGCCCGAACGGAGATTCCCGGACCAAGAATAGACCCGAACGGTGTCCCGAAGGCAAAATGAGGCCCGAGTAGAGGAGTCGTGCAGGCAAGAAGACGCCCGAACACTGTCCGGCAAGCAAGAATAAGCCCAAACGCAGAATCCTGCAGGCAAGAACGGGCCTGAGCAGAGTCCCACTGGCAAGAAGAAGCACGAATAGAAGAGGCCCCTAGGCAAGAATAGGCCCGAGTAGAGTCCCGCTCCCAAGATTAGGCCTGAACGGAGAGTCCCGCAGGCCAGAAACGACCAAACAGAGGGTCCCGCGGCCGAGAATAGGCCCGAAGAGATGTCCTGCAGGCGAGAATACGCCCAAACTGAGAATCCCACAGGTCAGCATAACCCTGAAAGTGGATTCCTGCAGGCAAGCATACGCCCGAACAGAGTCCCACAAGCCAGAATAGGACCGAACGGAGTTTTCTGGGGGCAACAATAGGCCTGGACAGAGTCCCGCAGGCAAAAAGAGGCCCGAGTAGAGGGGCTGTGCAGGCAAGAAGAGGCCCGAACAGAGTCCTGCAGGCAAGAATAGGCCCAAACGAAGAGCCCCGCTGGCAAGAAGAGACCCGAACAGAGTCCCGAAGGCCAGAAAGGCCCGAACGGAGAGTTCACCAGGTGAGAATAGGCCCGAACGGAGAGTCCCGCAGGCCAGAATAGGCCCGATTAGAGGAGCCCTTAGGCAAAAATAGGCCCGAATAGAGACCCGCTCACAAGAATAGGCCCGAACGGAGAGTCCCACAGGCCAGAAAAGCCCGAACAGAGGGTCTCGAAGGCGAGAATGGGCCCGAACGAGGGTCCCGCAGACCACGATAGGAGCGATCGGAGAGTCTCGCAGGCCAGAATAGGCCCGAATAGAGTCCCGCAGGGAAGGACAGGCCTGAATAGAGGAGCCCCGCACACACTATCAGGCCTGAATAGCGGAGCCCCGCATGCACGAACAGGCCCAAGTAGTGGAGCCCTGCATGCACCAACAGGCCCGAGTAGCGGAGCCCCGCACGCACAATCAGGCCTGAGTAGCGGAGCTCCGCATGCTAGAACAGGACCGAATATCGGAGCTCCGTAAGCACAAAAGGCTGGAATAGAGCAGCCCCGCACGCAACCGGAGACCCCAAAGGAGACTCCCAGAGGCTAGATTAGGTCCGAACGGAGAGTTTTGCAGGTCAGAATTGTCCCGAACGGAGAGTTGCGCAGGTGAGAATAGTCCCGAACGGAGAGTTGCGCAGGCGAGAATAGGCCCAAAGGAAAGTCCCGCAGGCGAGAGAATATGCCCAAATTGAGAATACCGCAGGCCAGCATACGCCTGAACGGAGATTCCCGTAGGCAAGCATAGGCCCAAACAGAGTCCCGCAGGCCAGAATAGGCCCCAACGGAGAGTCCTGCAGGCCACAATAGGCCGGAACAGAGATTCCTGCAGGCAAGCATAGGCCCAAACAGAGTCCCGCAGGCCAGAATAGGCCCGAACGGAGTCCCGCAGGCCAGGGAATGCCCGAACGGAGATTCCCGGAGCAAGGATAGGCCCGAACAGAGTCCCGGGGGCAAGAATAGGCCCGAGTAGAGCAGCCATGCAGGCAAGATGAGGCACGAACAGAGTCCCGCTGGCAAGAGTAGCCCTGAACGGAGAACCCTCAGGCAAGAATAGGCTCAAAAGGAGAGTCCCGCAGACAAGAATAGGCCCGAACAGAATCCCAGAGGCAAGAATAGAGGAGCCCCGTAGGCAAGAGTAGGCCCGACTAAAGTCCCGCTCCAGAGAATAGGCCCGAACGGAGAGTCCCGTAGATGAAAAAGGCCTGAACAGAGAGCCCCGCAGGCAGGCATGGGCCCGAACAGAGTCCCACAGGCCAGAATAGTCCCGAACAGAGATTCCCGGAGCAAGAATAGTCCCGAACAGAGATTCCCGGAGCAAGAATAGCCCCGAACAGAATTCCGCAGGCCAGAATAGACCAGAACGGGGATTTCCGAAAGCAACCAAAGGCCCGAACAGAGTCCCGCAGGCCAGCATACGCCTGAACGGAGATTGCCGAAGGGAAGCCTAGGCCCCAACGAAGAGTCCCGCAGGCCAGAATAGGCCCGAACGGAGATTGTCGGAGGCAAGAATAGGCCCCAATAGAGTCCCACAGGCAAAAATAGGCCCGAGTAGAGGAGCCGTGCAGGCAAGAAGAGGCCCGAACAGAGTCCCGCAGGCAAGGATACGCCCAAATGGAGAGTCCCGCAGGCAAGAACAGGCCCGAACGGAGAGACCCGCAGGCCAGCATACGCCTGAACGGAGATTCCCGCAGGCAAGCATAGGCCCAAACAGAGTCCTGCAGGCCAGAATAGGCCCGAACGGAGAGTCCTGCAGGCCAGAATAGGCCAGAATAGAGATTCCTGCAGGCAAGCATAGGTTCCAACAGAGTCCCGCAAGCCAGGGTACGCCCGAACGGAGATTCCCGGAGCAAGAATAGGCCCGAAAAGAGTCCCGCAGGCCAGAATAGGCCCGAACGGAGAGTCCCGCAGGCCAGAGTAGGGCAGAACAGAGATTCCTGCAGGCAAGCATAGGCCCGAACAGAGTCCCGCAGGCCCGAACAGGCCAGAACGGAGATTCCAGGAGGCAAGAATAGGCAAGAATAGAGGAGCCCCGGAGGCAAGAATAGGCCCGAGTAAAGTCCCGCTCCAGAGAATAGGCCCGAACGGAGAGTCCCGCAGGCCAACATAGGCCCGAACGGTCATTCCCGCAGGCAAGCATAGGCCCGAACAGAGTCCAGCAGGCCAGCATAGGCCCGAACGGAGATTCCCGGACCAAGAATAGACCCGAACGGTGTCCCGAAGGCAAAATGAGGCCCGAGTAGAGGAGCCGTGCAGGCAAGAAGACGCCCGAACACTGTCCGGCAAGCAAGAATAAGCCCAAACGCAGAATCCTGCAGGCAAGAACGGGCCTGAGCAGAGTCCCACTGGCAAGAATAAGCACGAATAGAAGAGGCCCCTAGGCAAGAATAGGCCCGAGTAGAGTCCCGCTCCCAAGATTAGGCCTGAACGGAGAGTCCCGCAGGCCAGAAACGACCGAACAGAGGGTCCCGCGGCCGAGAATAGGCCCGAAGAGATGTCCTGCAGGCGAGAATACGCCCAAACTGAGAATCCCACAGGTCAGCATAACCCTGAAAGTGGATTCCTGCAGGCAAGCATACGCCCGAACAGAGTCCCACAAGCCAGAATAGGACCGAACGGAGTTTTCTGGGGGCAACAATAGGCCTGGACAGAGTCCCGCAGGCAAAAATAGGCCCGAGTAGAGGGGCTGTGCAGGCAAGAAGAGGCCCGAACAGAGTCCTGCAGGCAAGAATAGGCCCAAACGAAGAGCCCCGCTGGCAAGAAGAGACCCGAACAGAGTCCCGAAGGCCAGAAAGGCCCGAACGGAGAGTTCCCCAGGTGAGAATAGGCCCGAACGGAGAGTCCCGCAGGCCAGAATAGGCCCGAATAGAGGAGCCCTTAGGCAAAAATAGGCCCGAATAGAGACCCGCTCACAAGAATAGGCCCGAACGGAGAGTCCCGCAGGCCAGAAAAGCCCGAACAGAGGGTCTCGAAGGCGAGAATGGGCCCGAACGAGGGTCCCGCAGACCACGATAGGAGCGAACGGAGAGTCTCGCAGGCCAGAATAGGCCCGAATAGAGTCCCGCAGGGAAGGACAGGCCTGAATAGAGGAGCCCCGCACACACTATCAGGCCTGAATAGCGGAGCCCCGCATGCACGAACAGGCCCAAGTAGTGGAGCCCTGCATGCACCAACAGGCCCGAGTAGCGGAGCCCCGCACGCACAATCAGGCCTGAGTAGCGGAGCTCCGCATGCTAGAACAGGACCGAATATCGGAGCTCCGTAAGCACAAAAGGCTGGAATAGAGCAGCCCCGCACGCAACCGGAGACCCCAAAGGAGACTCCCAGAGGCTAGATTAGGTCCGAACGGAGAGTTTTGCAGGTCAGAATTGTCCCGAACGGAGAGACCCGCAGGCAAGAATAGTCCCGAACGGAGAGTTGCGCAGGCGAGAATAGGCCCAAAGGAAAGTCCCGCAGGCGAGAGAATATGCCCAAATTGAGAATACCGCAGGCCAGCATACGCCTGAACGGAGATTCCCGTAGGCAAGCATAGGCCCAAACAGAGTCCCGCGGGCCAGAATAGGCCCCAACGGAGAGTCCTGCAGGCCACAATAGGCCGGAACAGAGATTCCTGCAGGCAAGCATAGGCCCAGAGTCCCGCAGGCCAGAATAGGCCCCAACGGAGTCCCGCAGGCCAGGGTATGCCCGAAAGGAGATTTCCGGAGCAAGGATAGGCCCGAACAGAGTCCCGGGGGCAAGAATAGGCCCGAGTAGAGCAGCCATGCAGGCAAGATGAGGCACGAACAGAGTCCCGCTGGCAAGAGTAGCCCTGAACGGAGAACCCTCAGGCAAGAATAGGTTCAAAAGGAGAGTCCCGCAGACAAGAATAGGCCCGAACAGAATCCCAGAGGCAAGAATAGAGGAGCCCCGTAGGCAAGAGTAGGCCCGACTAAAGTCCCGCTCCAGAGAATAGGCCCGAACGGAGAGTCCCGTAGATGAAAAAGGCCTGAACAGAGAGCCCCGCAGGCAGGCATGGGCCCGAACAGAGTCCCACAGGCCAGAATAGTCCCGAACAGAGATTCCCGGAGCAAGAATAGTCCCGAACAGAGATTCCCGGAGCAAGAATAGCCCCGAACAGAATTCCGCAGGCCAGAATAGACCAGAACGGGGATTTCCGAAAGCAACCAAAGGCCCGAACAGAGTCCCGCAGGCCAGCATACGCCTGAACGGAGATTGCCGAAGGGAAGCCTAGGCCCCAACGAAGAGTCCCGCAGGCCAGAATAGGCCCGCACGGAGATTGTCGGAGGCAAGAATAGGCCCCAATAGAGTCCCACAGGCAAAAATAGGCCCGAGTAGAGGAGCCGTGCAGGCAAGAAGAGGCCCGAACAGAGCCCCGCAGGCAAGGATACGCCCAAATGGAGAGTCCCGCAGGCAAGAATAGGCCCGAACGGAGAGACCCGCAGGCCAGCATACGCCTGAACGGAGATTCCCGCAGGCAAGCATAGGCCCAAACAGAGTCCTGCAGGCCAGAATAGGCCAGAACAGAGATTCCTGCAGGCAAGCATAGGCCCGAAGAGAGTCCCGCAAGCCAGGGTACGCCCGAACGGAGATTCCCGGAGCAAGAATAGGCCCGAAAAGAGTCCCGCAGGCCAGAATAGGCCCGAACGGAGATTCCCGCAGGCCAGAGTAGGGCGGAACAGAGATTCCTGCAGGCAAGCATAGGCCCGAACAGAGTCCCGCAGGCCCGAACAGGCCAGAACGGAGATTCCCGGAGGCAAGAATAGGCAAGAATAGAGGAGCCCCGGAGGCAAGAATAGGCCCGAGTAAAGTCCCGCTCCAGAGAATAGGCCCGAACGGAGAGTCCCGCAGGCCAACATAGGCCCGAACGGTCATTCCCGCAGGCAAGCATAGGCCCGAACAGAGTCCAGCAGGCCAGCATAGGCCCGAACGGAGATTCCCGGACCAAGAATAGACCCGAACGGTGTCCCGAAGGCAAAATGAGGCCCGAGTAGAGGAGTCGTGCAGGCAAGAAGACGCCCGAACACTGTCCGGCAAGCAAGAATAAGCCCAAACGCAGAATCCTGCAGGCAAGAACGGGCCTGAGCAGAGTCCCACTGGCAAGAAGAAGCACGAATAGAAGAGGCCCCTAGGCAAGAATAGGCCCGAGTAGAGTCCCGCTCCCAAGATTAGGCCTGAACGGAGAGTCCCGCAGGCCAGAAACGACCAAACAGAGGGTCCCGCGGCCGAGAATAGGCCCGAAGAGATGTCCTGCAGGCGAGAATACGCCCAAACTGAGAATCCCACAGGTCAGCATAACCCTGAAAGTGGATTCCTGCAGGCAAGCATACGCCCGAACAGAGTCCCACAAGCCAGAATAGGACCGAACGGAGTTTTCTGGGGGCAACAATAGGCCTGGACAGAGTCCCGCAGGCAAAAAGAGGCCCGAGTAGAGGGGCTGTGCAGGCAAGAAGAGGCCCGAACAGAGTCCTGCAGGCAAGAATAGGCCCAAACGAAGAGCCCCGCTGGCAAGAAGAGACCCGAACAGAGTCCCGAAGGCCAGAAAGGCCCGAACGGAGAGTTCACCAGGTGAGAATAGGCCCGAACGGAGAGTCCCGCAGGCCAGAATAGGCCCGATTAGAGGAGCCCTTAGGCAAAAATAGGCCCGAATAGAGACCCGCTCACAAGAATAGGCCCGAACGGAGAGTCCCACAGGCCAGAAAAGCCCGAACAGAGGGTCTCGAAGGCGAGAATGGGCCCGAACGAGGGTCCCGCAGACCACGATAGGAGCGATCGGAGAGTCTCGCAGGCCAGAATAGGCCCGAATAGAGTCCCGCAGGGAAGGACAGGCCTGAATAGAGGAGCCCCGCACACACTATCAGGCCTGAATAGCGGAGCCCCGCATGCACGAACAGGCCCAAGTAGTGGAGCCCTGCATGCACCAACAGGCCCGAGTAGCGGAGCCCCGCACGCACAATCAGGCCTGAGTAGCGGAGCTCCGCATGCTAGAACAGGACCGAATATCGGAGCTCCGTAAGCACAAAAGGCTGGAATAGAGCAGCCCCGCACGCAACCGGAGACCCCAAAGGAGACTCCCAGAGGCTAGATTAGGTCCGAACGGAGAGTTTTGCAGGTCAGAATTGTCCCGAACGGAGAGTTGCGCAGGTGAGAATAGTCCCGAACGGAGAGTTGCGCAGGCGAGAATAGGCCCAAAGGAAAGTCCCGCAGGCGAGAGAATATGCCCAAATTGAGAATACCGCAGGCCAGCATACGCCTGAACGGAGATTCCCGTAGGCAAGCATAGGCCCAAACAGAGTCCCGCAGGCCAGAATAGGCCCCAACGGAGAGTCCTGCAGGCCACAATAGGCCGGAACAGAGATTCCTGCAGGCAAGCATAGGCCCAAACAGAGTCCCGCAGGCCAGAATAGGCCCGAACGGAGTCCCGCAGGCCAGGGAATGCCCGAACGGAGATTCCCGGAGCAAGGATAGGCCCGAACAGAGTCCCGGGGGCAAGAATAGGCCCGAGTAGAGCAGCCATGCAGGCAAGATGAGGCACGAACAGAGTCCCGCTGGCAAGAGTAGCCCTGAACGGAGAACCCTCAGGCAAGAATAGGCTCAAAAGGAGAGTCCCGCAGACAAGAATAGGCCCGAACAGAATCCCAGAGGCAAGAATAGAGGAGCCCCGTAGGCAAGAGTAGGCCCGACTAAAGTCCCGCTCCAGAGAATAGGCCCGAACGGAGAGTCCCGTAGATGAAAAAGGCCTGAACAGAGAGCCCCGCAGGCAGGCATGGGCCCGAACAGAGTCCCACAGGCCAGAATAGTCCCGAACAGAGATTCCCGGAGCAAGAATAGTCCCGAACAGAGATTCCCGGAGCAAGAATAGCCCCGAACAGAATTCCGCAGGCCAGAATAGACCAGAACGGGGATTTCCGAAAGCAACCAAAGGCCCGAACAGAGTCCCGCAGGCCAGCATACGCCTGAACGGAGATTGCCGAAGGGAAGCCTAGGCCCCAACGAAGAGTCCCGCAGGCCAGAATAGGCCCGAACGGAGATTGTCGGAGGCAAGAATAGGCCCCAATAGAGTCCCACAGGCAAAAATAGGCCCGAGTAGAGGAGCCGTGCAGGCAAGAAGAGGCCCGAACAGAGTCCCGCAGGCAAGGATACGCCCAAATGGAGAGTCCCGCAGGCAAGAACAGGCCCGAACGGAGAGACCCGCAGGCCAGCATACGCCTGAACGGAGATTCCCGCAGGCAAGCATAGGCCCAAACAGAGTCCTGCAGGCCAGAATAGGCCCGAACGGAGAGTCCTGCAGGCCAGAATAGGCCAGAATAGAGATTCCTGCAGGCAAGCATAGGTTCCAACAGAGTCCCGCAAGCCAGGGTACGCCCGAACGGAGATTCCCGGAGCAAGAATAGGCCCGAAAAGAGTCCCGCAGGCCAGAATAGGCCCGAACGGAGATTCCCGCAGGCCAGAGTAGGGCGGAACAGAGATTCCTGCAGGCAAGCATAGGCCCGAACAGAGTCCCGCAGGCCCGAACAGGCCAGAACGGAGATTCCAGGAGGCAAGAATAGGCAAGAATAGAGGAGCCCCGGAGGCAAGAATAGGCCCGAGTAAAGTCCCGCTCCAGAGAATAGGCCCGAACGGAGAGTCCCGCAGGCCAACATAGGCCCGAACGGTCATTCCCGCAGGCAAGCATAGGCCCGAACAGAGTCCAGCAGGCCAGCATAGGCCCGAACGGAGATTCCCGGACCAAGAATAGACCCGAACGGTGTCCCGAAGGCAAAATGAGGCCCGAGTAGAGGAGCCGTGCAGGCAAGAAGACGCCCGAACACTGTCCGGCAAGCAAGAATAAGCCCAAACGCAGAATCCTGCAGGCAAGAACGGGCCTGAGCAGAGTCCCACTGGCAAGAATAAGCACGAATAGAAGAGGCCCCTAGGCAAGAATAGGCCCGAGTAGAGTCCCGCTCCCAAGATTAGGCCTGAACGGAGAGTCCCGCAGGCCAGAAACGACCGAACAGAGGGTCCCGCGGCCGAGAATAGGCCCGAAGAGATGTCCTGCAGGCGAGAATACGCCCAAACTGAGAATCCCACAGGTCAGCATAACCCTGAAAGTGGATTCCTGCAGGCAAGCATACGCCCGAACAGAGTCCCACAAGCCAGAATAGGACCGAACGGAGTTTTCTGGGGGCAACAATAGGCCTGGACAGAGTCCCGCAGGCAAAAATAGGCCCGAGTAGAGGGGCTGTGCAGGCAAGAAGAGGCCCGAACAGAGTCCTGCAGGCAAGAATAGGCCCAAACGAAGAGCCCCGCTGGCAAGAAGAGACCCGAACAGAGTCCCGAAGGCCAGAAAGGCCCGAACGGAGAGTTCCCCAGGTGAGAATAGGCCCGAACGGAGAGTCCCGCAGGCCAGAATAGGCCCGAATAGAGGAGCCCTTAGGCAAAAATAGGCCCGAATAGAGACCCGCTCACAAGAATAGGCCCGAACGGAGAGTCCCGCAGGCCAGAAAAGCCCGAACAGAGGGTCTCGAAGGCGAGAATGGGCCCGAACGAGGGTCCCGCAGACCACGATAGGAGCGAACGGAGAGTCTCGCAGGCCAGAATAGGCCCGAATAGAGTCCCGCAGGGAAGGACAGGCCTGAATAGAGGAGCCCCGCACACACTATCAGGCCTGAATAGCGGAGCCCCGCATGCACGAACAGGCCCAAGTAGTGGAGCCCTGCATGCACCAACAGGCCCGAGTAGCGGAGCCCCGCACGCACAATCAGGCCTGAGTAGCGGAGCTCCGCATGCTAGAACAGGACCGAATATCGGAGCTCCGTAAGCACAAAAGGCTGGAATAGAGCAGCCCCGCACGCAACCGGAGACCCCAAAGGAGACTCCCAGAGGCTAGATTAGGTCCGAACGGAGAGTTTTGCAGGTCAGAATTGTCCCGAACGGAGAGACCCGCAGGCAAGAATAGTCCCGAACGGAGAGTTGCGCAGGCGAGAATAGGCCCAAAGGAAAGTCCCGCAGGCGAGAGAATATGCCCAAATTGAGAATACCGCAGGCCAGCATACGCCTGAACGGAGATTCCCGTAGGCAAGCATAGGCCCAAACAGAGTCCCGCGGGCCAGAATAGGCCCCAACGGAGAGTCCTGCAGGCCACAATAGGCCGGAACAGAGATTCCTGCAGGCAAGCATAGGCCCAGAGTCCCGCAGGCCAGAATAGGCCCCAACGGAGTCCCGCAGGCCAGGGTATGCCCGAAAGGAGATTTCCGGAGCAAGGATAGGCCCGAACAGAGTCCCGGGGGCAAGAATAGGCCCGAGTAGAGCAGCCATGCAGGCAAGATGAGGCACGAACAGAGTCCCGCTGGCAAGAGTAGCCCTGAACGGAGAACCCTCAGGCAAGAATAGGTTCAAAAGGAGAGTCCCGCAGACAAGAATAGGCCCGAACAGAATCCCAGAGGCAAGAATAGAGGAGCCCCGTAGGCAAGAGTAGGCCCGACTAAAGTCCCGCTCCAGAGAATAGGCCCGAACGGAGAGTCCCGTAGATGAAAAAGGCCTGAACAGAGAGCCCCGCAGGCAGGCATGGGCCCGAACAGAGTCCCACAGGCCAGAATAGTCCCGAACAGAGATTCCCGGAGCAAGAATAGTCCCGAACAGAGATTCCCGGAGCAAGAATAGCCCCGAACAGAATTCCGCAGGCCAGAATAGACCAGAACGGGGATTTCCGAAAGCAACCAAAGGCCCGAACAGAGTCCCGCAGGCCAGCATACGCCTGAACGGAGATTGCCGAAGGGAAGCCTAGGCCCCAACGAAGAGTCCCGCAGGCCAGAATAGGCCCGCACGGAGATTGTCGGAGGCAAGAATAGGCCCCAATAGAGTCCCACAGGCAAAAATAGGCCCGAGTAGAGGAGCCATGCAGGCAAGAAGAGGCCCGAACAGAGTCCCGCAGGCAAGGATACGCCCAAATGGAGAGTCCCGCAGGCAAGAATAGGCCCGAACGGAGAGACCCGCAGGCCAGCATACGCCTGAACGGAGATTCCCGCAGGCAAGCATAGGCCCAAACAGAGTCCTGCAGGCCAGAATAGGCCAGAACAGAGATTCCTGCAGGCAAGCATAGGCCCGAAGAGAGTCCCGCAAGCCAGGGTACGCCCGAACGGAGATTCCCGGAGCAAGAATAGGCCCGAAAAGAGTCCCGCAGGCCAGAATAGGCCCGAACGGAGATTCCCGCAGGCCAGAGTAGGGCGGAACAGAGATTCCTGCAGGCAAGCATAGGCCCGAACAGAGTCCCGCAGGCCCGAACAGGCCAGAACGGAGATTCCCGGAGGCAAGAATAGGCAAGAATAGAGGAGCCCCGGAGGCAAGAATAGGCCCGAGTAAAGTCCCGCTCCAGAGAATAGGCCCGAACGGAGAGTCCCGCAGGCCAACATAGGCCCGAACGGTCATTCCCGCAGGCAAGCATAGGCCCGAACAGAGTCCAGCAGGCCAGCATAGGCCCGAACGGAGATTCCCGGACCAAGAATAGACCCGAACGGTGTCCCGAAGGCAAAATGAGGCCCGAGTAGAGGAGTCGTGCAGGCAAGAAGACGCCCGAACACTGTCCGGCAAGCAAGAATAAGCCCAAACGCAGAATCCTGCAGGCAAGAACGGGCCTGAGCAGAGTCCCACTGGCAAGAAGAAGCACGAATAGAAGAGGCCCCTAGGCAAGAATAGGCCCGAGTAGAGTCCCGCTCCCAAGATTAGGCCTGAACGGAGAGTCCCGCAGGCCAGAAATGACCAAACAGAGGGTCCCGCGGCCGAGAATAGGCCCGAAGAGATGTCCTGCAGGCGAGAATACGCCCAAACTGAGAATCCCACAGGTCAGCATAACCCTGAAAGTGGATTCCTGCAGGCAAGCATACGCCCGAACAGAGTCCCACAAGCCAGAATAGGACCGAACGGAGTTTTCTGGGGGCAACAATAGGCCTGGACAGAGTCCCGCAGGCAAAAAGAGGCCCGAGTAGAGGGGCTGTGCAGGCAAGAAGAGGCCCGAACAGAGTCCTGCAGGCAAGAATAGGCCCAAACGAAGAGCCCCGCTGGCAAGAAGAGACCCGAACAGTCCCGAAGGCCAGAAAGGCCCGAACGGAGAGTTCCCCAGGTGAGAATAGGCCCGAACGGAGAGTCCCGCAGGCCACAATAGGCCCGATTAGAGGAGCCCTTAGGCAAAAATAGGCCCGAATAGAGACCCGCTCACAAGAATAGGCCCGAACGGAGAGTCCCGCAGGCCAGAAAAGCCCGAACAGAGGGTCTCGAAGGCGAGAATGGGCCCGAACGAGGGTCCCGCAGACCACGATAGGAGCGATCGGAGAGTCTCGCAGGCCAGAATAGGCCCGAATAGAGTCCCGCAGGGAAGGACAGGCCTGAATAGAGGAGCCCCGCACACACTATCAGGCCTGAATAGCGGAGCCCCGCATGCACGAACAGGCCCAAGTAGTGGAGCCCCGCATGCACCAACAGGCCCGAGTAGCGGAGCCCCGCACGCACAATCAGGCCTGAGTAGCGGAGCTCCGCATGCTAGAACAGGACCGAATATCGGAGCTCCGTAAGCACAAAAGGCTGGAATAGAGCAGCCCCGCACGCAACAGGAGACCCCAAAGGAGACTCCCAGAGGCTAGATTAGGTCCGAACGGAGAGTTTTGCAGGTCAGAATTGTCCCGAACGGAGAGTTGCGCAGGTGAGAATAGTCCCGAACGGAGAGTTGCGCAGGCGAGAATAGGCCCAAAGGAAAGTCCCGCAGGCGAGAGAATATGCCCAAATTGAGAATACCGCAGGCCAGCATACGCCTGAACGGAGATTCCCGTAGGCAAGCATAGGCCCAAACAGAGTCCCGCAGGCCAGAATAGGCCCCAACGGAGAGTCCTGCAGGCCACAATAGGCCGGAACAGAGATTCCTGCAGGCAAGCATAGGCCCAAACAGAGTCCCGCAGGCCAGAATAGGCCCGAACGGAGTCCCGCAGGCCAGGGAATGCCCGAACGGAGATTCCCGGAGCAAGGATAGGCCCGAACAGAGTCCCGGGGGCAAGAATAGGCCCGAGTAGAGCAGCCATGCAGGCAAGATGAGGCACGAACAGAGTCCCGCTGGCAAGAGTAGCCCTGAACGGAGAACCCTCAGGCAAGAATAGGCTCAAAAGGAGAGTCCCGCAGACAAGAATAGGCCCGAACAGAATCCCAGAGGCAAGAATAGAGGAGCCCCGTAGGCAAGAGTAGGCCCGACTAAAGTCCCGCTCCAGAGAATAGGCCCGAACGGAGAGTCCCGTAGATGAAAAAGGCCTGAACAGAGAGCCCCGCAGGCAGGCATGGGCCCGAACAGAGTCCCACAGGCCAGAATAGTCCCGAACAGAGATTCCCGGAGCAAGAATAGTCCCGAACAGAGATTCCCGGAGCAAGAATAGCCCCGAACAGAATTCCGCAGGCCAGAATAGACCAGAACGGGGATTTCCGAAAGCAACCAAAGGCCCGAACAGAGTCCCGCAGGCCAGCATACGCCTGAACGGAGATTGCCGAAGGGAAGCCTAGGCCCCAACGAAGAGTCCCGCAGGCCAGAATAGGCCCGAACGGAGATTGTCGGAGGCAAGAATAGGCCCCAATAGAGTCCCACAGGCAAAAATAGGCCCGAGTAGAGGAGCCGTGCAGGCAAGAAGAGGCCCGAACAGAGTCCCGCAGGCAAGGATACGCCCAAATGGAGAGTCCCGCAGGCAAGAACAGGCCCGAACGGAGAGACCCGCAGGCCAGCATACGCCTGAACGGAGATTCCCGCAGGCAAGCATAGGCCCAAACAGAGTCCTGCAGGCCAGAATAGGCCCGAACGGAGAGTCCTGCAGGCCAGAATAGGCCAGAATAGAGATTCCTGCAGGCAAGCATAGGCTCCAACAGAGTCCCGCAAGCCAGGGTACGCCCGAACGGAGATTCCCGGAGCAAGAATAGGTCCGAAAAGAGTCCCGCAGGCCAGAATAGGCCCGAACGGAGATTCCCGCAGGCCAGAGTAGGGCGGAACAGAGATTCCTGCAGGCAAGCATAGGCCCGAACAGAGTCCCGCAGGCCCGAACAGGCCAGAACGGAGATTCCAGGAGGCAAGAATAGGCAAGAATAGAGGAGCCCCGGAGGCAAGAATAGGCCCGAGTAAAGTCCCGCTCCAGAGAATAGGCCCGAACGGAGAGTCCCGCAGGCCAACATAGGCCCGAACGGTCATTCCCGCAGGCAAGCATAGGCCCGAACAGAGTCCAGCAGGCCAGCATAGGCCCGAACGGAGATTCCCGGACCAAGAATAGACCCGAACGGTGTCCCGAAGGCAAAATGAGGCCCGAGTAGAGGAGCCGTGCAGGCAAGAAGACGCCCGAACACTGTCCGGCAAGCAAGAATAAGCCCAAACGCAGAATCCTGCAGGCAAGAACGGGCCTGAGCAGAGTCCCACTGGCAAGAATAAGCACGAATAGAAGAGGCCCCTAGGCAAGAATAGGCCCGAGTAGAGTCCCGCTCCCAAGATTAGGCCTGAACGGAGAGTCCCGCAGGCCAGAAACGACCGAACAGAGGGTCCCGCGGCCGAGAATAGGCCCGAAGAGATGTCCTGCAGGCGAGAATACGCCCAAACTGAGAATCCCACAGGTCAGCATAACCCTGAAAGTGGATTCCTGCAGGCAAGCATACGCCCGAACAGAGTCCCACAAGCCAGAATAGGACCGAACGGAGTTTTCTGGGGGCAACAATAGGCCTGGACAGAGTCCCGCAGGCAAAAATAGGCCCGAGTAGAGGGGCTGTGCAGGCAAGAAGAGGCCCGAACAGAGTCCTGCAGGCAAGAATAGGCCCAAACGAAGAGCCCCGCTGGCAAGAAGAGACCCGAACAGAGTCCCGAAGGCCAGAAAGGCCCGAACGGAGAGTTCCCCAGGTGAGAATAGGCCCGAACGGAGAGTCCCGCAGGCCAGAATAGGCCCGAATAGAGGAGCCCTTAGGCAAAAATAGGCCCGAATAGAGACCCGCTCACAAGAATAGGCCCGAACGGAGAGTCCCGCAGGCCAGAAAAGCCCGAACAGAGGGTCTCGAAGGCGAGAATGGGCCCGAACGAGGGTCCCGCAGACCACGATAGGAGCGAACGGAGAGTCTCGCAGGCCAGAATAGGCCCGAATAGAGTCCCGCAGGGAAGGACAGGCCTGAATAGAGGAGCCCCGCACACACTATCAGGCCTGAATAGCGGAGCCCCGCATGCACGAACAGGCCCAAGTAGTGGAGCCCTGCATGCACCAACAGGCCCGAGTAGCGGAGCCCCGCACGCACAATCAGGCCTGAGTAGCGGAGCTCCGCATGCTAGAACAGGACCGAATATCGGAGCTCCGTAAGCACAAAAGGCTGGAATAGAGCAGCCCCGCACGCAACAGGAGACCCCAAAGGAGACTCCCAGAGGCTAGATTAGGTCCGAACGGAGAGTTTTGCAGGTCAGAATTGTCCCGAACGGAGAGACCCGCAGGCAAGAATAGTCCCGAACGGAGAGTTGCGCAGGCGAGAATAGGCCCAAAGGAAAGTCCCGCAGGCGAGAGAATATGCCCAAATTGAGAATACCGCAGGCCAGCATACGCCTGAACGGAGATTCCCGTAGGCAAGCATAGGCCCAAACAGAGTCCCGCGGGCCAGAATAGGCCCCAACGGAGAGTCCTGCAGGCCACAATAGGCCGGAACAGAGATTCCTGCAGGCAAGCATAGGCCCAGAGTCCCGCAGGCCAGAATAGGCCCCAACGGAGTCCCGCAGGCCAGGGTATGCCCGAACGGAGATTTCCGGAGCAAGGATAGGCCCGAACAGAGTCCCGGGGGCAAGAATAGGCCCGAGTAGAGCAGCCATGCAGGCAAGATGAGGCACGAACAGAGTCCCGCTGGCAAGAGTAGCCCTGAACGGAGAACCCTCAGGCAAGAATAGGCTCAAAAGGAGAGTCCCGCAGACAAGAATAGGCCCGAACAGAATCCCAGAGGCAAGAATAGAGGAGCCCCGTAGGCAAGAGTAGGCCCGACTAAAGTCCCGCTCCAGAGAATAGGCCCAAACGGAGAGTCCCGTAGATGAAAAAGGCCTGAACAGAGAGCCCCGCAGGCAGGCATGGGCCCGAACAGAGTCCCACAGGCCAGAATAGTCCCGAACAGAGATTCCCGGAGCAAGAATAGCCCCGAACAGAATTCCGCAGGCCAGAATAGACCAGAACGGGGATTTCCGAAAGCAACCAAAGGCCCGAACAGAGTCCCGCAGGCCAGCATACGCCTGAACGGAGATTGCCGAAGGGAAGCCTAGGCCCCAACGAAGAGTCCCGCAGGCCAGAATAGGCCCGAACGGAGATTGTCGGAGGCAAGAATAGGCCCCAATAGAGTCCCACAGGCAAAAATAGGCCCGAGTAGAGGAGCCGTGCAGGCAAGAAGAGGCCCGAACAGAGTCCCGCAGGCAAGGATACGCCCAAATGGAGAGTCCCGCAGGCAAGAATAGGCCCGAACGGAGAGACCCGCAGGCCAGCATACGCCTGAACGGAGATTCCCGCAGGCAAGCATAGGCCCAAACAGAGTCCTGCAGGCCAGAATAGGCCCGAACGGAGAGTCCTGCAGGCCAGAATAGGCCAGAATAGAGATTCCTGCAGGCAAGCATAGGCTCCAACAGAGTCCCGCAAGCCAGGGTACGCCCGAACGGAGATTCCCGGAGCAAGAATAGGCCCGAAAAGAGTCCCGCAGGCCAGAATAGGCCCGAACGGAGAGTCCCGCAGGCCAGAGTAGGGCGGAACAGAGATTCCTGCAGGCAAGCATAGGCCCGAACAGAGTCCCGCAGGCCCGAACAGGCCAGAACGGAGATTCCCGGAGGCAAGAATAGGCAAGAATAGAGGAGCCCCGGAGGCAAGAATAGGCCCGAGTAAAGTCCCGCTCCAGAGAATAGGCCCGAACGGAGAGTCCCGCAGGCCAACATAGGCCCGAACAGTCATTCCCGCAGGCAAGCATAGGCCCGAACAGAGTCCAGCAGGCCAGCATAGGCCCGAACGGAGATTCCCGGACCAAGAATAGACCCGAACGGTGTCCCGAAGGCAAAATGAGGCCCGAGTAGAGGAGCCGTGCAGGCAAGAAGACGCCCGAACACTGTCCGGCAAGCAAGAATAAGCCCAAACGCAGAATCCTGCAGGCAAGAACGGGCCTGAGCAGAGTCCCACTGGCAAGAAGAAGCACGAATAGAAGAGGCCCCTAGGCAAGAATAGGCCCGAGTAGAGTCCCGCTCCCAAGATTAGGCCTGAACGGAGAGTCCCGCAGGCCAGAAACGACCGAACAGAGGGTCCCGCGGGCGAGAATAGGCCTGAAGAGATGTCCTGCAGGCGAGAATACGCCCAAACTGAGAATCCCACAGGTCAGCAAAACCCTGAAAGTGGATTCCTGCAGGCAAGCATACGCCCGAACAGAGTCCCACAAGCCAGAATAGGACCGAACGGAGTTTTCTGGGGGCAACAATAGGCCTGGACAGAGTCCCGCAGGCAAAAATAGGCCCGAGTAGAGGGGCTGTGCAGGCAAGAAGAGGCCCGAACAGAGTCCTGCAGGCAAGAATAGGCCCAAACGAAGAGCCCCGCTGGCAAGAAGAGACCCGAACAGAGTCCCGAAGGCCAGAAAGGCCCGAACGGAGAGTTCCCCAGGTGAGAATAGGCCCGAACGGAGAGTCCCGCAGGCCACAATAGGCCCGAATAGAGGAGCCCTTAGGCAAAAATAGGCCCGAATAGAGACCCGCTCACAAGAATAGGCCCGAACGGAGAGTCCCGCAGGCCAGAAAAGCCCGAACAGAGGGTCTCGAAGGCGAGAATGGGCCCGAACGAGGGTCCCGCAGACCACGATAGGAGCGATCGGAGAGTCTCGCAGGCCAGAATAGGCCCGAATAGAGTCCCGCAGGGAAGGACAGGCCTGAATAGAGGAGCCCCGCACACACTATCAGGCCTGAATAGCGGAGCCCCGCATGCACGAACAGGCCCAAGTAGTGGAGCCCTGCATGCACCAACAGGCCCGAGTAGCGGAGCCCCGCACGCACAATCAGGCCTGAGTAGCGGAGCTCCGCATGCTAGAACAGGACCGAATATCGGAGCTCCGTAAGCACAAAAGGCTGGAATAGAGCAGCCCCGCACGCAACAGGAGACCCCAAAGGAGACTCCCAGAGGCTAGATTAGGTCCGAACGGAGAGTTTTGCAGGTCAGAATTGTCCCGAACGGAGAGTTGCGCAGGTGAGAATAGTCCCGAACGGAGAGTTGCGCAGGCGAGAATAGGCCCAAAGGAAAGTCCCGCAGGCGAGAGAATATGCCCAAATTGAGAATACCGCAGGCCAGCATACGCCTGAACGGAGATTCCCGTAGGCAAGCATAGGCCCAAACAGAGTCCCGCAGGCCAGAATAGGCCCCAACGGAGAGTCCTGCAGGCCACAATAGGCCGGAACAGAGATTCCTGCAGGCAAGCATAGGCCCAAACAGAGTCCCGCAGGCCAGAATAGGCCCCAACGGAGTCCCGCAGGCCACGGAATGCCCGAACGGAGATTCCCGGAGCAAGGATAGGCCCGAACAGAGTCCCGCGGGCAAGAATAGGCCCGAGTAGAGCAGCCATGCAGGCAAGATGAGGCACGAACAGAGTCCCGCTGGCAAGAGTAGCCCTGAACGGAGAACCCTCAGGCAAGAATAGGCTCAAAAGGAGAGTCCCGCAGACAAGAATAGGCCCGAACAGAATCCCAGAGGCAAGAATAGAGGAGCCCCGTAGGCAAGAGTAGGCCCGACTAAAGTCCCGCTCCAGAGAATAGGCCCGAACGGAGAGTCCCGTAGATGAAAAAGGCCTGAACAGAGAGCCCCGCAGGCAGGCATGGGCCCGAACAGAGTCCCACAGGCCAGAATAGTCCCGAACAGAGATTCCCGGAGCAAGAATAGTCCCGAACAGAGATTCCCGGAGCGAGAATAGTCCCGAACAGAGATTCCCGGAGCAAGAATAGCCCCGAACAGAATTCCGCAGGCCAGAATAGACCAGAACGGGGATTTCCGAAAGCAACCAAAGGCCCGAACAGAGTCCCGCAGGCCAGCGTACGCCTGAACGGAGATTGCCGAAGGGAAGCCTAGGCCCCAACGAAGAGTCCCGCAGGCCAGAATAGGCCCGAACGGAGATTGTCGGAGGCAGGAAAGGCGCCATCAGAGTCCCACAGGCAAAAATAGGCCCGAGTAGAGGAGCCGTGCAGGCAAGAAGAGGCCCGAACAGAGTCCCGCAGGCAAGGATACGCCCAAACGGAGAGTCCCGCAGGCAAGAATAGGCCCGAACGGAGAGACCCGCAGGCCAGCATACGCCTGAACGGAGATTCCCGCAGGCAAGCATAGGCCCAAACAGAGTCCTGCAGGCCACAATAGGCAAGAATAGAGATTCCTGCAGGCAAGCATAGGCCCGAACAGAGTCCCGCAAGCCAGGGTACGCCCGAACGGAGATTCCCGGAGCAAGCATAGGCCCGAACAGAGTCCCGCAGGCCCGAACAGGCCAGAACGGAGATTCCCGGAGGTAAGAATAGGCAAGAATAGAGGAGCCCCGGAGGCAAGAATAGGCCCGAGTAAAGTCCCGCTCCAGAGAATAGGCCCGAACGGAGAGTCCCGCAGGCCAGAAAGGTCCGAACGGAGAGTCCCGCAGGCCAACATAGGCCCGAACGTTCATTCGCGCAGGCAAGCATAGGCCCGAACAGAGTCCAGCAGGCCAGCATAGGCCCAAACGGAGATTCCCGGACCAAGAATAGACCCGAACGGTGTCCCGAAGGCAAAATGAGGCCCGAGTAGTGGAGCCGTGCAGGCAAGAAGACGCCCGAACACTGTCCGGCAAGCAAGAATAAGCCCGAACGCAGAATCCTGCAGGCAAGAACGGGCCTGAGCAGAGTCCCACTGGCAAGAAGAAGCACGAATAGAAGAGGCCCCTAGGCAAGAATAGGCCCGAGTGGAGTCCCGCTCCCGCTCCCAAGATTAGGCCCGAACGGAGGGTCCCGCGGGCGAGAATAGGCCCGAAGAGATGTCCTGCAGGCGAGAATACGCCCAAACTGAGAATCCCACAGGTCAGCATAACCCTGAAAGGAGATTCCCGCAGGCAAGCATAGGCCCAAACAGAGTCCCACAAGACAAAATAGGACCGAACGGAGTTTTCCGGGGGCAACAATAGGCCTGGACAGAGTCCCGCAGGCAAAAAGAGGCCCGAGTAGAGGGGCTGTGCAGGCAAGAAGAGGCCCGAACAGAGTCCTGCAGGCAAGAATAGGCCCAAACGAAGAGCCCCGCTGGCAAGAAGAGACCCGAACAGAGTCCCGAAGGCCAGAAAGGCCCGAACGGAGAGTTCCCCAGGTGAGAATAGGCCCGAACGGAGAGTCCCGCAGGCCAGAATAGGCCCGAATAGAGGAGCCCTTAGGCAAAAATAGGCCCGAATAGAGACCCGCTCACAAGAATAAGCCCGAACGGAGAGTCCCGCAGGCCAGAAAAGCCCGAACAGAGGGTCTCGTTGCGAGACTGGGCCCGAACGAGGGTCCCACAGACCACGATAGGAGCGAACGGAGAGTCTCGCAGGTCAGAATAGGCCCGAACAGAGTCCCGCAGGGAAGTATAGGCCCGAATAGAGTCCCGCAGGGAAGCAGAGGCCTGAATAGAGGAGCGCCGCACACACTATCAGGTCTGAATAGCGGAGCCCCGCACGCACGAACAGGCCCGAGTAGCAGAGCCCTGCAAGCACGAACAGACCCGAGTAGCGGAGCCCCGCATGCACGAACAGGCCCAAGTAGTTTAGCCCCGCATGCACCAACAGGCCCGAGTAGCGGAGCCCCGCACGCACAATCAGGCCTGAGTAGCGGAGCTCCACATGCTAGAACAGGACCGAATATCGGAGCTCCGTAAGCACAAAAGGCTGGAATAGAGCAGCCCCGCACGCAACAGGAGACCCCAAAGGAGACTCCCAGAGGCTAGATTAGGTCCGAACGGAGAGTTTTGCAGGTCAGAATTGTCCCGAACGGAGAGTTGCGCAGGTGAGAATAGTCCCGAACGGAGAGTTGCGCAGGCGAGAATAGGCCCAAAGGAAAGTCCCGCAGGCGAGAGAATATGCCCAAATTGAGAATACCGCAGGCCAGCATACGCCTGAACGGAGATTCCCGTAGGCAAGCATAGGCCCAAACAGAGTCCCGCAGGCCAGAATAGGCCCCAACGGAGAGTCCTGCAGGCCACAATAGGCCGGAACAGAGATTCCTGCAGGCAAGCATAGGCCCAAACAGAGTCCCGCAGGCCAGAATAGGCCCCAACGGAGAGTCCTGCAGGCCACAATAGGCCGGAACAGAGATTCCTGCAGGCAAGCATAGGCCCAAACAGAGTCCCGCAGGCCAGAATAGGCCCGAACGGAGTCCCGCAGGCCAGGGTATGCCCGAACGGAGATTCCCGGAGCAAGGATAGGCCCGAACAGAGTCCCGCGGGCAAGAATAGGCCCGAGTAGAGCAGCCATGCAGGCAAGATGAGGCACGAACAGAGTCCCGCTGGCAAGAGTAGCCCTGAACGGAGAACCCTCAGGCAAGAATAGGCTCAAAAGGAGAGTCCCGCAGACAAGAATAGGCCCGAACAGAATCCCAGAGGCAAGAATAGAGGAGCCCCGTAGGCAAGAGTAGGCCCGACTAAAGTCCCGCTCCAGAGAATAGGCCCGAACGGAGAGTCCCGTAGATGAAAAAGGCCTGAACAGAGAGCCCCGCAGGCAGGCATGGGCCCGAACAGAGTCCCACAGGCCAGAATAGTCCCGAACAGAGATTCCCGGAGCAAGAATAGTCCCGAACAGAGATTCCCGGAGCAAGAATAGCCCCGAACAGAATTCCGCAGGCCAGAATAGACCAGAACGGGGATTTCCGAAAGCAACCAAAGGCCCGAACAGAGTCCCGCAGGCCAGCATACGCCTGAACGGAGATTGCCGAAGGGAAGCCTAGGCCCCAACGAAGAGTCCCGCAGGCCAGAATAGGCCCGCACGGAGATTGTCGGAGGCAAGAATAGGCCCCAATAGAGTCCCACAGGCAAAAATAGGCCCGAGTAGAGGAGCCGTGCAGGCAAGAAGAGGCCCGAACAGAGTCCCGCAGGCAAGGATACGCCCAAATGGAGAGTCCCGCAGGCAAGAATAGGCCCGAACGGAGAGACCCGCAGGCCAGCATACGCCTGAACGGAGATTCCCGCAGGCAAGCATAGGCCCAAACAGAGTCCTGCAGGCCAGAATAGGCCCGAACGGAGAGTCCTGCAGGCCAGAATAGGCCAGAATAGAGATTCCTGCAGGCAAGCATAGGCTCCAACAGAGTCCCGCAAGCCAGGGTACGCCCGAACGGAGATTCCCGGAGCAAGAATAGGCCCGAAAAGAGTCCCGCAGGCCAGAATAGGCCCGAACGGAGATTCCCGCAGGCCAGAGTAGGGCGGAACAGAGATTCCTGCAGGCAAGCATAGGCCCGAACAGAGTCCCGCAGGCCAGCATAGGCCCGAACGGAGATTCCCGGACCAAGAATAGACCCGAACGGTGTCCCGAAGGCAAAAATAGGCCCGAGTAGAGGAGCCGTGCAGGCAAGAAGAGGCCCGAACAGAGTCCCGCAGGCAAGGATACGCCCAAATGGAGAGTCCCGCAGGCAAGAATAGGCCCGAACGGAGAGACCCGCAGGCCAGCATACGCCTGAACGGAGATTCCCGCAGGCAAGCATAGGCCCAAACAGAGTCCTGCAGGCCAGAATAGGCCCGAACGGAGAGTCCTGCAGGCCAGAATAGGCCAGAATAGAGATTCCTGCAGGCAAGCATAGGCTCCAACAGAGTCCCGCAAGCCAGGGTACGCCCGAACGGAGATTCCCGGAGCAAGAATAGGCCCGAAAAGAGTCCCGCAGGCCAGAATAGGCCCGAACGGAGAGTCCCGCAGGCCAGAGTAGGGCGGAACAGAGATTCCTGCAGGCAAGCATAGGCCCGAACAGAGTCCCGCAGGCCCGAACAGGCCAGAACGGAGATTCCCGGAGGCAAGAATAGGCAAGAATAGAGGAGCCCCGGAGGCAAGAATAGGCCCGAGTAAAGTCCCGCTCCAGAGAATAGGCCCGAACGGAGAGTCCCGCAGGCCAACATAGGCCCGAACGGTCATTCCCGCAGGCAAGCATAGGCCCGAACAGAGTCCAGCAGGCCAGCATAGGCCCGAACGGAGATTCCCGGACCAAGAATAGACCCGAACGGTGTCCCGAAGGCAAAATGAGGCCCGAGTAGAGGAGCCGTGCAGGCAAGAAGACGCCCGAACACTGTCCGGCAAGCAAGAATAAGCCCAAACGCAGAATCCTGCAGGCAAGAACGGGCCTGAGCAGAGTCCCACTGGCAAGAATAAGCACGAATAGAAGAGGCCCCTAGGCAAGAATAGGCCCGAGTAGAGTCCCGCTCCCAAGATTAGGCCTGAACGGAGAGTCCCGCAGGCCAGAAACGACCGAACAGAGGGTCCCGCGGCCGAGAATAGGCCCGAAGAGATGTCCTGCAGGCGAGAATACGCCCAAACTGAGAATCCCACAGGTCAGCATAACCCTGAAAGTGGATTCCTGCAGGCAAGCATACGCCCGAACAGAGTCCCACAAGCCAGAATAGGACCGAACGGAGTTTTCTGGGGGCAACAATAGGCCTGGACAGAGTCCCGCAGGCAAAAAGAGGCCCGAGTAGAGGGGCTGTGCAGGCAAGAAGAGGCCCGAACAGAGTCCTGCAGGCAAGAATAGGCCCAAACGAAGAGCCCCGCTGGCAAGAAGAGACCCGAACAGAGTCCCGAAGGCCAGAAAGGCCCGAACGGAGAGTTCCCCAGGTGAGAATAGGCCCGAACGGAGAGTCCCGCAGGCCACAATAGGCCCGAATAGAGGAGCCCTTAGGCAAAAATAGGCCCGAATAGAGACCCGCTCACAAGAATAGGCCCGAACGGAGAGTCCCGCAGGCCAGAAAAGCCCGAACAGAGGGTCTCGAAGGCGAGAATGGGCCCGAACGAGGGTGCCGCAGACCACGATAGGAGCGAACGGAGAGTCTCGCAGGCCAGAATAGGCCCGAGTAGAGTCCCGCAGGGAAGGACAGGCCTAAATAGAGGAGCCCCGCACACACTATCAGGCCTGAATAGCGGAGCCCCGCATGCACGAACAGGCCCAAGTAGTGGAGCCCTGCATGCACCAACAGGCCCGAGTAGCGGAGCCCCGCACGCACAATCAGGCCTGAGTAGCGGAGCTCCGCATGCTAGAACAGGACCGAATATCGGAGCTCCGTAAGCACAAAAGGCTGGAATAGAGCAGCCCCGCACGCAACAGGAGACCCCAAAGGAGACTCCCAGAGGCTAGATTAGGTCCGAACGGAGAGTTTTGCAGGTCAGAATTGTCCCGAACGGAGAGTTGCGCAGGTGAGAATAGTCCCGAACAGAGAGTTGCGCAGGCGAGAATAGGCCCAAAGGAAAGTCCCGCAGGCGAGAGAATATGCCCAAATTGAGAATACCGCAGGCCAGCATACGCCTGAACGGAGATTCCCGTAGGCAAGCATAGGCCCAAACAGAGTCCCGCGGGCCAGAATAGGCCCCAACGGAGAGTCCTGCAGGCCACAATAGGCCGGAACAGAGATTCCTGCAGGCAAGCATAGGCCCAAACAGAGTCCCGCAGGCCAGAATAGGCCCCAACGGAGAGTCCTGCAGGCCACAATAGGCCGGAACAGAGATTCCTGCAGGCAAGCATAGGCCCAAACAGAGTCCCGCCGGCCAGAATAGGCCCGAACGGAGTCCCGCAGGCCAGGGTATGCCCGAACGGAGATTCCCGGAGCAAGGATAGGCCCGAACAGAGTCCCGCGGGCAAGAATAGGCCCGAGTAGAGCAGCCATGCAGGCAAGATGAGGCACGAACAGAGTCCCGCTGGCAAGAGTAGCCCTGAACGGAGAACTCTCAGGCAAGAATAGGCTCAAAAGGAGAGTCCCGCAGACAAGTATAGGCCCGAACAGAATCCCAGAGGCAAGAATAGAGGAGCCCCGTAGGCAAGAGTAGGCCCGACTAAAGTCCCGCTCCAGAGAATAGGCCCAAACGGAGAGTCCCGTAGATGAAAAAGGCCTGAACAGAGAGCCCCGCAGGCAGGCATGGGCCCGAACAGAGTCCCACAGGCCAGAATAGTCCCGAACAGAGATTCCCGGAGCAAGAATAGTCCCGAACAGAGATTCCCGGAGCAAGAATAGCCCCGAACAGAATTCCGCAGGCCAGAATAGACCAGAACGGGGATTTCCGAAAGCAACCAAAGGCCCGAACAGAGTCCCGCAGGCCAGCATACGCCTGAACGGAGATTGCCGAAGGGAAGCCTAGGCCCCAACGAAGAGTCCCGCAGGCCAGAATAGGCCCGAACGGAGATTGTCGGAGGCAAGAATAGGCCCCAATAGAGTCCCACAGGCAAAAATAGGCCCGAGTAGAGGAGCCGTGCAGGCAAGAAGAGGCCCGAACAGAGTCCCGCAGGCAAGGATACGCCCAAATGGAGAGTCCCGCAGGCAAGAATAGGCCCGAACGGAGAGACCCGCAGGCCAGCATACGCCTGAACGGAGATTCCCGCAGGCAAGCATAGGCCCAAACAGAGTCCTGCAGGCCAGAATAGGCCCGAACGGAGAGTCCTGCAGGCCAGAATAGGCCAGAATAGAGATTCCTGCAGGCAAGCATAGGCTCCAACAGAGTCCCGCAAGCCAGGGTACGCCCGAACGGAGATTCCCGGAGCAAGAATAGGCCCGAAAAGAGTCCCGCAGGCCAGAATAGGCCCGAACGGAGAGTCCCGCAGGCCAGAGTAGGGCGGAACAGAGATTCCTGCAGGCAAGCATAGGCCCGAACAGAGTCCCGCAGGCCCGAACAGGCCAGAACGGAGATTCCCGGAGGCAAGAATAGGCAAGAATAGAGGAGCCCCGGAGGCAAGAATAGGCCCGAGTAAAGTCCCGCTCCAGAGAATAGGCCCGAACGGAGAGTCCCGCAGGCCAACATAGGCCCGAACGGTCATTCCCGCAGGCAAGCATAGGCCCGAACAGAGTCCAGCAGGCCAGCATAGGCCCGAACGGAGATTCCCGGACCAAGAATAGACCCGAACGGTGTCCCGAAGGCAAAATGAGGCCCGAGTAGAGGAGCCGTGCAGGCAAGAAGACGCCCGAACACTGTCCGGCAAGCAAGAATAAGCCCAAACGCAGAATCCTGCAGGCAAGAACGGGCCTGAGCAGAGTCCCACTGGCAAGAATAAGCACGAATAGAAGAGGCCCCTAGGCAAGAATAGGCCCGAGTAGAGTCCCGCTCCCAAGATTAGGCCTGAACGGAGAGTCCCGCAGGCCAGAAACGACCGAACAGAGGGTCCCGCGGCCGAGAATAGGCCCGAAGAGATGTCCTGCAGGCGAGAATACGCCCAAACTGAGAATCCCACAGGTCAGCATAACCCTGAAAGTGGATTCCTGCAGGCAAGCATACGCCCGAACAGAGTCCCACAAGCCAGAATAGGACCGAACGGAGTTTTCTGGGGGCAACAATAGGCCTGGACAGAGTCCCGCAGGCAAAAATAGGCCCGAGTAGAGGGGCTGTGCAGGCAAGAAGAGGCCCGAACAGAGTCCTGCAGGCAAGAATAGGCCCAAACGAAGAGCCCCGCTGGCAAGAAGAGACCCGAACAGAGTCCCGAAGGCCAGAAAGGCCCGAACGGAGAGTTCCCCAGGTGAGAATAGGCCCGAACGGAGAGTCCCGCAGGCCAGAATAGGCCCGAATAGAGGAGCCCTTAGGCAAAAATAGGCCCGAATAGAGACCCGCTCACAAGAATAGGCCCGAACGGAGAGTCCCGCAGGCCAGAAAAGCCCGAACAGAGGGTCTCGAAGGCGAGAATGGGCCCGAACGAGGGTCCCGCAGACCACGATAGGAGCGAACGGAGAGTCTCGCAGGCCAGAATAGGCCCGAGTAGAGTCCCGCAGGGAAGGACAGGCCTGAATAGAGGAGCCCCGCACACACTATCAGGCCTGAATAGCGGAGCCCCGCATGCACGAACAGGCCCAAGTAGTGGAGCCCTGCATGCACCAACAGGCCCGAGTAGCGGAGCCCCGCACGCACAATCAGGCCTGAGTAGCGGAGCTCCGCATGCTAGAACAGGACCGAATATCGGAGCTCCGTAAGCACAAAAGGCTGGAATAGAGCAGCCCCGCACACAACAGGAGACCCCAAAGGAGACTCCCAGAGGCTAGATTAGGTCCGAACGGAGAGTTTTGCAGGTCAGAATTGTCCCGAACGGAGAGTTGCGCAGGTGAGAATAGTCCCGAACGGAGAGTTGCGCAGGCGAGAATAGGCCCAAAGGAAAGTCCCGCAGGCGAGAGAATATGCCCAAATTGAGAATACCGCAGGCCAGCATACGCCTGAACGGAGATTCCCGTAGGCAAGCATAGGCCCAAACAGAGTCCCGCAGGCCAGAATAGGCCCCAACGGAGAGTCCTGCAGGCCACAATAGGCCGGAACAGAGATTCCTGCAGGCAAGCATAGGCCCAAACAGAGTCCGGCAGGCCAGAATAGGCCCGAACGGAGTCCCGCAGGCCAGGGTATGCCCGAACGGAGATTCCCGGAGCAAGGATAGGCCCGAACAGAGTCCCGCGGGCAAGAATAGGCCCGAGTAGAGCAGCCATGCAGGCAAGATGAGGCACGAACAGAGTCCCGCTGGCAAGAGTAGCCCTGAACGGAGAACCCTCAGGCAAGAATAGGCTCAAAAGGAGAGTCCCGCAGACAAGAATAGGCCCGAACAGAATCCCAGAGGCAAGAATAGAGGAGCCCCGTAGGCAAGAGTAGGCCCGACTAAAGTCCCGCTCCAGAGAATAGGCCCGAACGGAGAGTCCCGTAGATGAAAAAGGCCTGAACAGAGAGCCCCGCAGGCAGGCATGGGCCCGAACAGAGTCCCGCAGGCCAGAATAGTCGCGAACAGAGATTCCCGGAGCAAGAATAGTCCCGAACAGAGATTCCCGGAGCAAGAATAGTCCCGAACAGAGATTCCCGGAGCAAGAATAGCCCCGAACAGAATTCCGCAGGCCAGAATAGACCAGAACGGGGATTTCCGAAAGCAACCAAAGGCCCGAACAGAGTCCCGCAGGCCAGCGTACGCCTGAACGGAGATTGCCGAAGGGAAGCCTAGGCCCCAACGAAGAGTCCCGCAGGCCAGAATAGGCCCGAACGGAGATTGTCGGAGGCAGGAAAGGCGCCATCAGAGTCCCACAGGCAAAAATAGGCCCGAGTAGAGGAGCCGTGCAGGCAAGAAGAGGCCCGAACAGAGTCCCGCAGGCAAGGATACGCCCAAACGGAGAGTCCCGCAGGCAAGAATAGGCCCGAACGGAGAGACCCGCAGGCCAGCATACGCCTGAACGGAGATTCCCGCAGGCAAGCATAGGCCCAAACAGAGTCCTGCAGGCCACAATAGGCAAGAATAGAGATTCCTACAGGCAAGCATAGGCCCGAACAGAGTCCCGCAAGCCAGGGTACGCCCGAACGGAGATTCCCGGAGCAAGCATAGGCCCGAACAAAGTCCCGCAGGCCCGAACAGGCCAGAACGGAGATTCCCGGAGGTAAGAATAGGCAAGAATAGAGGAGCCCCGGAGGCAAGAATAGGCCCGAGTAAAGTCCCGCTCCAGAGAATAGGCCCGAACGGAGAGTCCCGCAGGCCAGAAAGGTCCGAACGGAGAGTCCCGCAGGCCAACATAGGCCCGAACGGTCATTCGCGCAGGCAAGCATAGGCCCGAACAGAGTCCAGCAGGCCAGCATAGGCCCAAACGGAGATTCCCGGACCAAGAATAGACCCGAACGGTGTCCCGAAGGCAAAATGAGGCCCGAGTAGTGGAGCCGTGCAGGCAAGAAGACGCCCGAACACTGTCCGGCAAGCAAGAATAAGCCCGAACGCAGAATCCTGCAGGCAAGAACGGGCCTGAGCAGAGTCCCACTGGCAAGAAGAAGCACGAATAGAAGAGGCCCCTAGGCAAGAATAGGCCCGAGTGGAGTCCCGCTCCCGCTCCCAAGATTAGGCCCGAACGGAGGGTCCCGCGGGCGAGAATAGGCCCGAAGAGATGTCCTGCAGGCGAGAATACGCCCAAACTGAGAATCCCACAGGTCAGCATAACCCTGAAAGGAGATTCCCGCAGGCAAGCATAGGCCCAAACAGAGTCCCACAAGACAAAATAGGACCGAACGGAGTTTTCCGGGGGCAACAATAGGCCTGGACAGAGTCCCGCAGGCAAAAAGAGGCCCGAGTAGAGGGGCTGTGCAGGCAAGAAGAGGCCCGAACAGAGTCCTGCAGGCAAGAATAGGCCCAAACGAAGAGCCCCGCTGGCAAGAAGAGACCCGAACAGAGTCCCGAAGGCCAGAAAGGCCCGAACGGAGAGTTCCCCAGGTGAGAATAGGCCCGAACGGAGAGTCCCGCAGGCCAGAATAGGCCCGAATAGAGGAGCCCTTAGGCAAAAATAGGCCCGAATAGAGACCCGCTCACAAGAATAGGCCCGAACGGAGAGTCCCGCAGGCCAGAAAAGCCCGAACAGAGGGTCTCGTTGCGAGACTGGGCCCGAACGAGGGTCCCACAGACCACGATAGGAGCGAACGGAGAGTCTCGCAGGTCAGAATAGGCCCGAACAGAGTCCCGCAGGGAAGTATAGGCCCGAATAGAGTCCCGCAGGGAAGCAGAGGCCTGAATAGAGGAGCGCCGCACACACTATCAGGTCTGAATAGCGGAGCCCCGCACGCACGAACAGGCCCGAGTAGCAGAGCCCTGCAAGCACGAACAGACCCGAGTAGCGGAGCCCCACATGCACGAACAGGCCCAAGTAGTTTAGCCCCGCATGCACCAACAGGCCCGAGTAGCGGAGCCCCGCACGCACAATCAGGCCTGAGTAGCGGAGCTCCGCATGCTAGAACAGGACCGAATATCGGAGCTCCGTAAGCACAAAAGGCTGGAATAGAGCAGCCCCGCACGCAACAGGAGACCCCAAAGGAGACTCCCAGAGGCTAGATTAGGTCCGAACGGAGAGTTTTGCAGGTCAGAATTGTCCCGAACGGAGAGTTGCGCAGGTGAGAATAGTCCCGAACGGAGAGTTGCGCAGGCGAGAATAGGCCCAAAGGAAAGTCCCGCAGGCGAGAGAATATGCCCAAATTGAGAATACCGCAGGCCAGCATACGCCTGAACGGAGATTCCCGTAGGCAAGCATAGGCCCAAACAGAGTCCCGCAGGCCAGAATAGGCCCCAACGGAGAGTCCTGCAGGCCACAATAGGCCGGAACAGAGATTCCTGCAGGCAAGCATAGGCCCAAACAGAGTCCCGCAGGCCAGAATAGGCCCGAACGGAGTCCCGCAGGCCAGGGAATGCCCGAACGGAGATTCCCGGAGCAAGGATAGGCCCGAACAGAGTCCCGGGGGCAAGAATAGGCCCGAGTAGAGCAGCCATGCAGGCAAGATGAGGCACGAACAGAGTCCCGCTGGCAAGAGTAGCCCTGAACGGAGAACCCTCAGGCAAGAATAGGCTCAAAAGGAGAGTCCCGCAGACAAGAATAGGCCCGAACAGAATCCCAGAGGCAAGAATAGAGGAGCCCCGTAGGCAAGAGTAGGCCCGACTAAAGTCCCGCTCCAGAGAATAGGCCCGAACGGAGAGTCCCGTAGATGAAAAAGGCCTGAACAGAGAGCCCCGCAGGCAGGCATGGGCCCGAACAGAGTCCCACAGGCCAGAATAGTCCCGAACAGAGATTCCCGGAGCAAGAATAGTCCCGAACAGAGATTCCCGGAGCAAGAATAGCCCCGAACAGAATTCCGCAGGCCAGAATAGACCAGAACGGGGATTTCCGAAAGCAACCAAAGGCCCGAACAGAGTCCCGCAGGCCAGCATACGCCTGAACGGAGATTGCCGAAGGGAAGCCTAGGCCCCAACGAAGAGTCCCGCAGGCCAGAATAGGCCCGAACGGAGATTGTCGGAGGCAAGAATAGGCCCCAATAGAGTCCCACAGGCAAAAATAGGCCCGAGTAGAGGAGCCGTGCAGGCAAGAAGAGGCCCGAACAGAGTCCCGCAGGCAAGGATACGCCCAAATGGAGAGTCCCGCAGGCAAGAACAGGCCCGAACGGAGAGACCCGCAGGCCAGCATACGCCTGAACGGAGATTCCCGCAGGCAAGCATAGGCCCAAACAGAGTCCTGCAGGCCAGAATAGGCCCGAACGGAGAGTCCTGCAGGCCAGAATAGGCCAGAATAGAGATTCCTGCAGGCAAGCATAGGTTCCAACAGAGTCCCGCAAGCCAGGGTACGCCCGAACGGAGATTCCCGGAGCAAGAATAGGCCCGAAAAGAGTCCCGCAGGCCAGAATAGGCCCGAACGGAGATTCCCGCAGGCCAGAGTAGGGCGGAACAGAGATTCCTGCAGGCAAGCATAGGCCCGAACAGAGTCCCGCAGGCCCGAACAGGCCAGAACGGAGATTCCCGGAGGCAAGAATAGGCAAGAATAGAGGAGCCCCGGAGGCAAGAATAGGCCCGAGTAAAGTCCCGCTCCAGAGAATAGGCCCGAACGGAGAGTCCCGCAGGCCAACATAGGCCCGAACGGTCATTCCCGCAGGCAAGCATAGGCCCGAACAGAGTCCAGCAGGCCAGCATAGGCCCGAACGGAGATTCCCGGACCAAGAATAGACCCGAACGGTGTCCCGAAGGCAAAATGAGGCCCGAGTAGAGGAGCCGTGCAGGCAAGAAGACGCCCGAACACTGTCCGGCAAGCAAGAATAAGCCCAAACGCAGAATCCTGCAGGCAAGAACGGGCCTGAGCAGAGTCCCACTGGCAAGAATAAGCACGAATAGAAGAGGCCCCTAGGCAAGAATAGGCCCGAGTAGAGTCCCGCTCCCAAGATTAGGCCTGAACGGAGAGTCCCGCAGGCCAGAAACGACCGAACAGAGGGTCCCGCGGCCGAGAATAGGCCCGAAGAGATGTCCTGCAGGCGAGAATACGCCCAAACTGAGAATCCCACAGGTCAGCATAACCCTGAAAGTGGATTCCTGCAGGCAAGCATACGCCCGAACAGAGTCCCACAAGCCAGAATAGGACCGAACGGAGTTTTCTGGGGGCAACAATAGGCCTGGACAGAGTCCCGCAGGCAAAAATAGGCCCGAGTAGAGGGGCTGTGCAGGCAAGAAGAGGCCCGAACAGAGTCCTGCAGGCAAGAATAGGCCCAAACGAAGAGCCCCGCTGGCAAGAAGAGACCCGAACAGAGTCCCGAAGGCCAGAAAGGCCCGAACGGAGAGTTCCCCAGGTGAGAATAGGCCCGAACGGAGAGTCCCGCAGGCCAGAATAGGCCCGAATAGAGGAGCCCTTAGGCAAAAATAGGCCCGAATAGAGACCCGCTCACAAGAATAGGCCCGAACGGAGAGTCCCGCAGGCCAGAAAAGCCCGAACAGAGGGTCTCGAAGGCGAGAATGGGCCCGAACGAGGGTCCCGCAGACCACGATAGGAGCGAACGGAGAGTCTCGCAGGCCAGAATAGGCCCGAATAGAGTCCCGCAGGGAAGGACAGGCCTGAATAGAGGAGCCCCGCACACACTATCAGGCCTGAATAGCGGAGCCCCGCATGCACGAACAGGCCCAAGTAGTGGAGCCCTGCATGCACCAACAGGCCCGAGTAGCGGAGCCCCGCACGCACAATCAGGCCTGAGTAGCGGAGCTCCGCATGCTAGAACAGGACCGAATATCGGAGCTCCGTAAGCACAAAAGGCTGGAATAGAGCAGCCCCGCACGCAACAGGAGACCCCAAAGGAGACTCCCAGAGGCTAGATTAGGTCCGAACGGAGAGTTTTGCAGGTCAGAATTGTCCCGAACGGAGAGACCCGCAGGCAAGAATAGTCCCGAACGGAGAGTTGCGCAGGCGAGAATAGGCCCAAAGGAAAGTCCCGCAGGCGAGAGAATATGCCCAAATTGAGAATACCGCAGGCCAGCATACGCCTGAACGGAGATTCCCGTAGGCAAGCATAGGCCCAAACAGAGTCCCGCGGGCCAGAATAGGCCCCAACGGAGAGTCCTGCAGGCCACAATAGGCCGGAACAGAGATTCCTGCAGGCAAGCATAGGCCCAGAGTCCCGCAGGCCAGAATAGGCCCCAATGGAGTCCCGCAGGCCAGGGTATGCCCGAACGGAGATTTCCGGAGCAAGGATAGGCCCGAACAGAGTCCCGGGGGCAAGAATAGGCCCGAGTAGAGCAGCCATGCAGGCAAGATGAGGCACGAACAGAGTCCCGCTGGCAAGAGTAGCCCTGAACGGAGAACCCTCAGGCAAGAATAGGCTCAAAAGGAGAGTCCCGCAGACAAGAATAGGCCCGAACAGAATCCCAGAGGCAAGAATAGAGGAGCCCCGTAGGCAAGAGTAGGCCCGACTAAAGTCCCGCTCCAGAGAATAGGCCCGAACGGAGAGTCCCGTAGATGAAAAAGGCCTGAACAGAGAGCCCCGCAGGCAGGCATGGGCCCGAACAGAGTCCCACAGGCCAGAATAGTCCCGAACAGAGATTCCCGGAGCAAGAATAGTCCCGAACAGAGATTCCCGGAGCAAGAATAGCCCCGAACAGAATTCCGCAGGCCAGAATAGACCAGAACGGGGATTTCCGAAAGCAACCAAAGGCCCGAACAGAGTCCCGCAGGCCAGCATACGCCTGAACGGAGATTGCCGAAGGGAAGCCTAGGCCCCAACGAAGAGTCCCGCAGGCCAGAATAGGCCCGAACGGAGATTGTCGGAGGCAAGAATAGGCCCCAATAGAGTCCCACAGGCAAAAATAGGCCCGAGTAGAGGAGCCGTGCAGGCAAGAAGAGGCCCGAACAGAGTCCCGCAGGCAAGGATACGCCCAAATGGAGAGTCCCGCAGGCAAGAATAGGCCCGAACGGAGAGACCCGCAGGCCAGCATACGCCTGAACGGAGATTCCCGCAGGCAAGCATAGGCCCAAACAGAGTCCTGCAGGCCAGAATAGGCCAGAACAGAGATTCCTGCAGGCAAGCATAGGCCCGAAGAGAGTCCCGCAAGCCAGGGTACGCCCGAACGGAGATTCCCGGAGCAAGAATAGGCCCGAAAAGAGTCCCGCAGGCCAGAATAGGCCCGAACGGAGATTCCCGCAGGCCAGAGTAGGGCGGAACAGAGATTCCTGCAGGCAAGCATAGGCCCGAACAGAGTCCCGCAGGCCCGAACAGGCCAGAACGGAGATTCCCGGAGGCAAGAATAGGCAAGAATAGAGGAGCCCCGGAGGCAAGAATAGGCCCGAGTAAAGTCCCGCTCCAGAGAATAGGCCCGAACGGAGAGTCCCGCAGGCCAACATAGGCCCGAACGGTCATTCCCGCAGGCAAGCATAGGCCCGAACAGAGTCCAGCAGGCCAGCATAGGCCCGAACGGAGATTCCCGGACCAAGAATAGACCCGAACGGTGTCCCGAAGGCAAAATGAGGCCCGAGTAGAGGAGTCGTGCAGGCAAGAAGACGCCCGAACACTGTCCGGCAAGCAAGAATAAGCCCAAACGCAGAATCCTGCAGGCAAGAACGGGCCTGAGCAGAGTCCCACTGGCAAGAATAAGCACGAATAGAAGAGGCCCCTAGGCAAGAATAGGCCCGAGTAGAGTCCCGCTCCCAAGATTAGGCCTGAACGGAGAGTCCCGCAGGCCAGAAACGACCAAACAGAGGGTCCCGCGGCCGAGAATAGGCCCGAAGAGATGTCCTGCAGGCGAGAATACGCCCAAACTGAGAATCCCACAGGTCAGCATAACCCTGAAAGTGGATTCCTGCAGGCAAGCATACGCCCGAACAGAGTCCCACAAGCCAGAATAGGACCGAACGGAGTTTTCTGGGGGCAACAATAGGCCTGGACAGAGTCCCGCAGGCAAAAAGAGGCCCGAGTAGAGGGGCTGTGCAGGCAAGAAGAGGCCCGAACAGAGTCCTGCAGGCAAGAATAGGCCCAAACGAAGAGCCCCGCTGGCAAGAAGAGACCCGAACAGAGTCCCGAAGGCCAGAAAGGCCCGAACGGAGAGTTCCCCAGGTGAGAATAGGCCCGAACGGAGAGTCCCGCAGGCCAGAATAGGCCCGATTAGAGGAGCCCTTAGGCAAAAATAGGCCCGAATAGAGACCCGCTCACAAGAATAGGCCCGAACGGAGAGTCCCGCAGGCCAGAAAAGCCCGAACAGAGGGTCTCGAAGGCGAGAATGGGCCCGAACGAGGGTCCCGCAGACCACGATAGGAGCGATCGGAGAGTCTCGCAGGCCAGAATAGGCCCGAATAGAGTCCCGCAGGGAAGGACAGGCCTGAATAGAGGAGCCCCGCACACACTATCAGGCCTGAATAGCGGAGCCCCGCATGCACGAACAGGCCCAAGTAGTGGAGCCCTGCATGCACCAACAGGCCCGAGTAGCGGAGCCCCGCACGCACAATCAGGCCTGAGTAGCGGAGCTCCGCATGCTAGAACAGGACCGAATATCGGAGCTCCGTAAGCACAAAAGGCTGGAATAGAGCAGCCCCGCACGCAACAGGAGACCCCAAAGGAGACTCCCAGAGGCTAGATTAGGTCCGAACGGAGAGTTTTGCAGGTCAGAATTGTCCCGAACGGAGAGTTGCGCAGGTGAGAATAGTCCCGAACGGAGAGTTGCGCAGGCGAGAATAGGCCCAAAGGAAAGTCCCGCAGGCGAGAGAATATGCCCAAATTGAGAATACCGCAGGCCAGCATACGCCTGAACGGAGATTCCCGTAGGCAAGCATAGGCCCAAACAGAGTCCCGCAGGCCAGAATAGGCCCCAACGGAGAGTCCTGCAGGCCACAATAGGCCGGAACAGAGATTCCTGCAGGCAAGCATAGGCCCAAACAGAGTCCCGCAGGCCAGAATAGGCCCGAACGGAGTCCCGCAGGCCAGGGAATGCCCGAACGGAGATTCCCGGAGCAAGGATAGGCCCGAACAGAGTCCCGGGGGCAAGAATAGGCCCGAGTAGAGCAGCCATGCAGGCAAGATGAGGCACGAACAGAGTCCCGCTGGCAAGAGTAGCCCTGAACGGAGAACCCTCAGGCAAGAATAGGCTCAAAAGGAGAGTCCCGCAGACAAGAATAGGCCCGAACAGAATCCCAGAGGCAAGAATAGAGGAGCCCCGTAGGCAAGAGTAGGCCCGACTAAAGTCCCGCTCCAGAGAATAGGCCCGAACGGAGAGTCCCGTAGATGAAAAAGGCCTGAACAGAGAGCCCCGCAGGCAGGCATGGGCCCGAACAGAGTCCCACAGGCCAGAATAGTCCCGAACAGAGATTCCCGGAGCAAGAATAGTCCCGAACAGAGATTCCCGGAGCAAGAATAGCCCCGAACAGAATTCCGCAGGCCAGAATAGACCAGAACGGGGATTTCCGAAAGCAACCAAAGGCCCGAACAGAGTCCCGCAGGCCAGCATACGCCTGAACGGAGATTGCCGAAGGGAAGCCTAGGCCCCAACGAAGAGTCCCGCAGGCCAGAATAGGCCCGAACGGAGATTGTCGGAGGCAAGAATAGGCCCCAATAGAGTCCCACAGGCAAAAATAGGCCCGAGTAGAGGAGCCGTGCAGGCAAGAAGAGGCCCGAACAGAGTCCCGCAGGCAAGGATACGCCCAAATGGAGAGTCCCGCAGGCAAGAACAGGCCCGAACGGAGAGACCCGCAGGCCAGCATACGCCTGAACGGAGATTCCCGCAGGCAAGCATAGGCCCAAACAGAGTCCTGCAGGCCAGAATAGGCCCGAACGGAGAGTCCTGCAGGCCAGAATAGGCCAGAATAGAGATTCCTGCAGGCAAGCATAGGTTCCAACAGAGTCCCGCAAGCCAGGGTACGCCCGAACGGAGATTCCCGGAGCAAGAATAGGCCCGAAAAGAGTCCCGCAGGCCAGAATAGGCCCGAACGGAGATTCCCGCAGGCCAGAGTAGGGCGGAACAGAGATTCCTGCAGGCAAGCATAGGCCCGAACAGAGTCCCGCAGGCCCGAACAGGCCAGAACGGAGATTCCCGGAGGCAAGAATAGGCAAGAATAGAGGAGCCCCGGAGGCAAGAATAGGCCCGAGTAAAGTCCCGCTCCAGAGAATAGGCCCGAACGGAGAGTCCCGCAGGCCAACATAGGCCCGAACGGTCATTCCCGCAGGCAAGCATAGGCCCGAACAGAGTCCAGCAGGCCAGCATAGGCCCGAACGGAGATTCCCGGACCAAGAATAGACCCGAACGGTGTCCCGAAGGCAAAATGAGGCCCGAGTAGAGGAGCCGTGCAGGCAAGAAGACGCCCGAACACTGTCCGGCAAGCAAGAATAAGCCCAAACGCAGAATCCTGCAGGCAAGAACGGGCCTGAGCAGAGTCCCACTGGCAAGAATAAGCACGAATAGAAGAGGCCCCTAGGCAAGAATAGGCCCGAGTAGAGTCCCGCTCCCAAGATTAGGCCTGAACGGAGAGTCCCGCAGGCCAGAAACGACCGAACAGAGGGTCCCGCGGCCGAGAATAGGCCCGAAGAGATGTCCTGCAGGCGAGAATACGCCCAAACTGAGAATCCCACAGGTCAGCATAACCCTGAAAGTGGATTCCTGCAGGCAAGCATACGCCCGAACAGAGTCCCACAAGCCAGAATAGGACCGAACGGAGTTTTCTGGGGGCAACAATAGGCCTGGACAGAGTCCCGCAGGCAAAAATAGGCCCGAGTAGAGGGGCTGTGCAGGCAAGAAGAGGCCCGAACAGAGTCCTGCAGGCAAGAATAGGCCCAAACGAAGAGCCCCGCTGGCAAGAAGAGACCCGAACAGAGTCCCGAAGGCCAGAAAGGCCCGAACGGAGAGTTCCCCAGGTGAGAATAGGCCCGAACGGAGAGTCCCGCAGGCCAGAATAGGCCCGAATAGAGGAGCCCTTAGGCAAAAATAGGCCCGAATAGAGACCCGCTCACAAGAATAGGCCCGAACGGAGAGTCCCGCAGGCCAGAAAAGCCCGAACAGAGGGTCTCGAAGGCGAGAATGGGCCCGAACGAGGGTCCCGCAGACCACGATAGGAGCGAACGGAGAGTCTCGCAGGCCAGAATAGGCCCGAATAGAGTCCCGCAGGGAAGGACAGGCCTGAATAGAGGAGCCCCGCACACACTATCAGGCCTGAATAGCGGAGCCCCGCATGCACGAACAGGCCCAAGTAGTGGAGCCCTGCATGCACCAACAGGCCCGAGTAGCGGAGCCCCGCACGCACAATCAGGCCTGAGTAGCGGAGCTCCGCATGCTAGAACAGGACCGAATATCGGAGCTCCGTAAGCACAAAAGGCTGGAATAGAGCAGCCCCGCACGCAACAGGAGACCCCAAAGGAGACTCCCAGAGGCTAGATTAGGTCCGAACGGAGAGTTTTGCAGGTCAGAATTGTCCCGAACGGAGAGACCCGCAGGCAAGAATAGTCCCGAACGGAGAGTTGCGCAGGCGAGAATAGGCCCAAAGGAAAGTCCCGCAGGCGAGAGAATATGCCCAAATTGAGAATACCGCAGGCCAGCATACGCCTGAACGGAGATTCCCGTAGGCAAGCATAGGCCCAAACAGAGTCCCGCGGGCCAGAATAGGCCCCAACGGAGAGTCCTGCAGGCCACAATAGGCCGGAACAGAGATTCCTGCAGGCAAGCATAGGCCCAGAGTCCCGCAGGCCAGAATAGGCCCCAACGGAGTCCCGCAGGCCAGGGTATGCCCGAACGGAGATTTCCGGAGCAAGGATAGGCCCGAACAGAGTCCCGGGGGCAAGAATAGGCCCGAGTAGAGCAGCCATGCAGGCAAGATGAGGCACGAACAGAGTCCCGCTGGCAAGAGTAGCCCTGAACGGAGAACCCTCAGGCAAGAATAGGCTCAAAAGGAGAGTCCCGCAGACAAGAATAGGCCCGAACAGAATCCCAGAGGCAAGAATAGAGGAGCCCCGTAGGCAAGAGTAGGCCCGACTAAAGTCCCGCTCCAGAGAATAGGCCCGAACGGAGAGTCCCGTAGATGAAAAAGGCCTGAACAGAGAGCCCCGCAGGCAGGCATGGGCCCGAACAGAGTCCCACAGGCCAGAATAGTCCCGAACAGAGATTCCCGGAGCAAGAATAGCCCCGAACAGAATTCCGCAGGCCAGAATAGACCAGAACGGGGATTTCCGAAAGCAACCAAAGGCCCGAACAGAGTCCCGCAGGCCAGCATACGCCTGAACGGAGATTGCCGAAGGGAAGCCTAGGCCCCAACGAAGAGTCCCGCAGGCCAGAATAGGCCCGAACGGAGATTGTCGGAGGCAAGAATAGGCCCCAATAGAGTCCCACAGGCAAAAATAGGCCCGAGTAGAGGAGCCGTGCAGGCAAGAAGAGGCCCGAACAGAGTCCCGCAGGCAAGGATACGCCCAAATGGAGAGTTCCGCAGGCAAGAATAGGCCCGAACGGAGAGACCCGCAGGCCAGCATACGCCTGAACGGAGATTCCCGCAGGCAAGCATAGGCCCAAACAGAGTCCTGCAGGCCAGAATAGGCCCGAACGGAGAGTCCTGCAGGCCAGAATAGGCCAGAATAGAGATTCCTGCAGGCAAGCATAGGCTCCAACAGAGTCCCGCAAGCCAGGGTACGCCCGAACGGAGATTCCCGGAGCAAGAATAGGCCCGAAAAGAGTCCCGCAGGCCAGAATAGGCCCGAACGGAGAGTCCCGCAGGCCAGAGTAGGGCGGAACAGAGATTCCTGCAGGCAAGCATAGGCCCGAACAGAGTCCCGCAGGCCCGAACAGGCCAGAACGGAGATTCCCGGAGGCAAGAATAGGCAAGAATAGAGGAGCCCCGGAGGCAAGAATAGGCCCGAGTAAAGTCCCGCTCCAGAGAATAGGCCCGAACGGAGAGTCCCGCAGGCCAACATAGGCCCGAACAGTCATTCCCGCAGGCAAGCATAGGCCCGAACAGAGTCCAGCAGGCCAGCATAGGCCCGAACGGAGATTCCCGGACCAAGAATAGACCCGAACGGTGTCCCGAAGGCAAAATGAGGCCCGAGTAGAGGAGCCGTGCAGGCAAGAAGACGCCCGGACACTGTCCGGCAAGCAAGAATAAGCCCAAACGCAGAATCCTGCAGGCAAGAACGGGCCTGAGCAGAGTCCCACTGGCAAGAAGAAGCACGAATAGAAGAGGCCCCTAGGCAAGAATAGGCCCGAGTAGAGTCCCGCTCCCAAGATTAGGCCTGAACGGAGAGTCCCGCAGGCCAGAAACGACCGAACAGAGGGTCCCGCGGGCGAGAATAGGCCTGAAGAGATGTCCTGCAGGCGAGAATACGCCCAAACTGAGAATCCCACAGGTCAGCATAACCCTGAAAGTGGATTCCTGCAGGCAAGCATACGCCCGAACAGAGTCCCACAAGCCAGAATAGGACCGAACGGAGTTTTCTGGGGGCAACAATAGGCCTGGACAGAGTCCCGCAGGCAAAAAGAGGCCCGAGTAGAGGGGCTGTGCAGGCAAGAAGAGGCCCGAACAGAGTCCTGCAGGCAAGAATAGGCCCAAACGAAGAGCCCCGCTGGCAAGAAGAGACCCGAACAGAGTCCCGAAGGCCAGAAAGGCCCGAACGGAGAGTTCCCCAGGTGAGAATAGGCCCGAACGGAGAGTCCCGCAGGCCAGAATAGGCCCGAATAGAGGAGCCCTTAGGCAAAAATAGGCCCGAATAGAGACCCGCTCACAAGAATAGGCCCGAACGGAGAGTCCCGCAGGCCAGAAAAGCCCGAACAGAGGGTCTCGAAGGCGAGAATGGGCCCGAACGAGGGTCCCGCAGACCACGATAGGAGCGATCGGAGAGTCTCGCAGGCCAGAATAGGCCCGAATAGAGTCCCGCAGGGAAGGACAGGCCTGAATAGAGGAGCCCCGCACACACTATCAGGCCTGAATAGCGGAGCCCCGCATGCACGAACAGGCCCAAGTAGTGGAGCCCTGCATGCACCAACAGGCCCGAGTAGCGGAGCCCCGCACGCACAATCAGGCCTGAGTAGCGGAGCTCCGCATGCTAGAACAGGACCGAATATCGGAGCTCCGTAAGCACAAAAGGCTGGAATAGAGCAGCCCCGCACGCAACAGGAGACCCCAAAGGAGACTCCCAGAGGCTAGATTAGGTCCGAACGGAGAGTTTTGCAGGTCAGAATTGTCCCGAACGGAGAGTTGCGCAGGTGAGAATAGTCCCGAACGGAGAGTTGCGCAGGCGAGAATAGGCCCAAAGGAAAGTCCCGCAGGCGAGAGAATATGCCCAAATTGAGAATACCGCAGGCCAGCATACGCCTGAACGGAGATTCCCGTAGGCAAGCATAGGCCCAAACAGAGTCCCGCAGGCCAGAATAGGCCCCAACGGAGAGTCCTGCAGGCCACAATAGGCCGGAACAGAGATTCCTGCAGGCAAGCATAGGCCCAAACAGAGTCCCGCAGGCCAGAATAGGCCCCAACGGAGTCCCGCAGGCCACGGAATGCCCGAACGGAGATTCCCGGAGCAAGGATAGGCCCGAACAGAGTCCCGCGGGCAAGAATAGGCCCGAGTAGAGCAGCCATGCAGGCAAGATGAGGCACGAACAGAGTCCCGCTGGCAAGAGTAGCCCTGAACGGAGAACCCTCAGGCAAGAATAGGCTCAAAAGGAGAGTCCCGCAGACAAGAATAGGCCCGAACAGAATCCCAGAGGCAAGAATAGAGGAGCCCCGTAGGCAAGAGTAGGCCCGACTAAAGTCCCGCTCCAGAGAATAGGCCCGAACGGAGAGTCCCGTAGATGAAAAAGGCCTGAACAGAGAGCCCCGCAGGCAGGCATGGGCCCGAACAGAGTCCCACAGGCCAGAATAGTCCCGAACAGAGATTCCCGGAGCAAGAATAGTCCCGAACAGAGATTCCCGGAGCAAGAATAGCCCCGAACAGAATTCCGCAGGCCAGAATAGACCAGAACGGGGATTTCCGAAAGCAACCAAAGGCCCGAACAGAGTCCCGCAGGCCAGCATACGCCTGAACGGAGATTGCCGAAGGGAAGCCTAGGCCCCAACGAAGAGTCCCGCAGGCCAGAATAGGCCCGCACGGAGATTGTCGGAGGCAAGAATAGGCCCCAATAGAGTCCCACAGGCAAAAATAGGCCCGAGTAGAGGAGCCGTGCAGGCAAGAAGAGGCCCGAACAGAGTCCCGCAGGCAAGGATACGCCCAAATGGAGAGTCCCGCAGGCAAGAATAGGCCCGAACGGAGAGACCCGCAGGCCAGCATACGCCTGAACGGAGATTCCCGCAGGCAAGCATAGGCCCAAACAGAGTCCTGCAGGCCAGAATAGGCCCGAACGGAGAGTCCTGCAGGCCAGAATAGGCCAGAATAGAGATTCCTGCAGGCAAGCATAGGCTCCAACAGAGTCCCGCAAGCCAGGGTACGCCCGAACGGAGATTCCCGGAGCAAGAATAGGCCCGAAAAGAGTCCCGCAGGCCAGAATAGGCCCGAACGGAGAGTCCCGCAGGCCAGAGTAGGGCGGAACAGAGATTCCTGCAGGCAAGCATAGGCCCGAACAGAGTCCCGCAGGCCCGAACAGGCCAGAACGGAGATTCCCGGAGGCAAGAATAGGCAAGAATAGAGGAGCCCCGGAGGCAAGAATAGGCCCGAGTAAAGTCCCGCTCCAGAGAATAGGCCCGAACGGAGAGTCCCGCAGGCCAACATAGGCCCGAACGGTCATTCCCGCAGGCAAGCATAGGCCCGAACAGAGTCCAGCAGGCCAGCATAGGCCCGAACGGAGATTCCCGGACCAAGAATAGACCCGAACGGTGTCCCGAAGGCAAAATGAGGCCCGAGTAGAGGAGCCGTGCAGGCAAGAAGACGCCCGAACACTGTCCGGCAAGCAAGAATAAGCCCAAACGCAGAATCCTGCAGGCAAGAACGGGCCTGAGCAGAGTCCCACTGGCAAGAATAAGCACGAATAGAAGAGGCCCCTAGGCAAGAATAGGCCCGAGTAGAGTCCCGCTCCCAAGATTAGGCCTGAACGGAGAGTCCCGCAGGCCAGAAACGACCGAACAGAGGGTCCCGCGGCCGAGAATAGGCCCGAAGAGATGTCCTGCAGGCGAGAATACGCCCAAACTGAGAATCCCACAGGTCAGCATAACCCTGAAAGTGGATTCCTGCAGGCAAGCATACGCCCGAACAGAGTCCCACAAGCCAGAATAGGACCGAACGGAGTTTTCTGGGGGCAACAATAGGCCTGGACAGAGTCCCGCAGGCAAAAAGAGGCCCGAGTAGAGGGGCTGTGCAGGCAAGAAGAGGCCCGAACAGAGTCCTGCAGGCAAGAATAGGCCCAAACGAAGAGCCCCGCTGGCAAGAAGAGACCCGAACAGAGTCCCGAAGGCCAGAAAGGCCCGAACGGAGAGTTCACCAGGTGAGAATAGGCCCGAACGGAGAGTCCCGCAGGCCAGAATAGGCCCGATTAGAGGAGCCCTTAGGCAAAAATAGGCCCGAATAGAGACCCGCTCACAAGAATAGGCCCGAACGGAGAGTCCCGCAGGCCAGAAAAGCCCGAACAGAGGGTCTCGAAGGCGAGAATGGGCCCGAACGAGGGTCCCGCAGACCACGATAGGAGCGATCGGAGAGTCTCGCAGGCCAGAATAGGCCCGAATAGAGTCCCGCAGGGAAGGACAGGCCTGAATAGAGGAGCCCCGCACACACTATCAGGCCTGAATAGCGGAGCCCCGCATGCACGAACAGGCCCAAGTAGTGGAGCCCTGCATGCACCAACAGGCCCGAGTAGCGGAGCCCCGCACGCACAATCAGGCCTGAGTAGCGGAGCTCCGCATGCTAGAACAGGACCGAATATCGGAGCTCCGTAAGCACAAAAGGCTGGAATAGAGCAGCCCCGCACGCAACAGGAGACCCCAAAGGAGACTCCCAGAGGCTAGATTAGGTCCGAACGGAGAGTTTTGCAGGTCAGAATTGTCCCGAACGGAGAGTTGCGCAGGTGAGAATAGTCCCGAACGGAGAGTTGCGCAGGCGAGAATAGGCCCAAAGGAAAGTCCCGCAGGCGAGAGAATATGCCCAAATTGAGAATACCGCAGGCCAGCATACGCCTGAACGGAGATTCCCGTAGGCAAGCATAGGCCCAAACAGAGTCCCGCAGGCCAGAATAGGCCCCAACGGAGAGTCCTGCAGGCCACAATAGGCCGGAACAGAGATTCCTGCAGGCAAGCATAGGCCCAAACAGAGTCCCGCAGGCCAGAATAGGCCCGAACGGAGTCCCGCAGGCCAGGGAATGCCCGAACGGAGATTCCCGGAGCAAGGATAGGCCCGAACAGAGTCCCGGGGGCAAGAATAGGCCCGAGTAGAGCAGCCATGCAGGCAAGATGAGGCACGAACAGAGTCCCGCTGGCAAGAGTAGCCCTGAACGGAGAACCCTCAGGCAAGAATAGGCTCAAAAGGAGAGTCCCGCAGACAAGAATAGGCCCGAACAGAATCCCAGAGGCAAGAATAGAGGAGCCCCGTAGGCAAGAGTAGGCCCGACTAAAGTCCCGCTCCAGAGAATAGGCCCGAACGGAGAGTCCCGTAGATGAAAAAGGCCTGAACAGAGAGCCCCGCAGGCAGGCATGGGCCCGAACAGAGTCCCACAGGCCAGAATAGTCCCGAACAGAGATTCCCGGAGCAAGAATAGTCCCGAACAGAGATTCCCGGAGCAAGAATAGCCCCGAACAGAATTCCGCAGGCCAGAATAGACCAGAACGGGGATTTCCGAAAGCAACCAAAGGCCCGAACAGAGTCCCGCAGGCCAGCATACGCCTGAACGGAGATTGCCGAAGGGAAGCCTAGGCCCCAACGAAGAGTCCCGCAGGCCAGAATAGGCCCGAACGGAGATTGTCGGAGGCAAGAATAGGCCCCAATAGAGTCCCACAGGCAAAAATAGGCCCGAGTAGAGGAGCCGTGCAGGCAAGAAGAGGCCCGAACAGAGTCCCGCAGGCAAGGATACGCCCAAATGGAGAGTCCCGCAGGCAAGAACAGGCCCGAACGGAGAGACCCGCAGGCCAGCATACGCCTGAACGGAGATTCCCGCAGGCAAGCATAGGCCCAAACAGAGTCCTGCAGGCCAGAATAGGCCCGAACGGAGAGTCCTGCAGGCCAGAATAGGCCAGAATAGAGATTCCTGCAGGCAAGCATAGGTTCCAACAGAGTCCCGCAAGCCAGGGTACGCCCGAACGGAGATTCCCGGAGCAAGAATAGGCCCGAAAAGAGTCCCGCAGGCCAGAATAGGCCCGAACGGAGATTCCCGCAGGCCAGAGTAGGGCGGAACAGAGATTCCTGCAGGCAAGCATAGGCCCGAACAGAGTCCCGCAGGCCCGAACAGGCCAGAACGGAGATTCCCGGAGGCAAGAATAGGCAAGAATAGAGGAGCCCCGGAGGCAAGAATAGGCCCGAGTAAAGTCCCGCTCCAGAGAATAGGCCCGAACGGAGAGTCCCGCAGGCCAACATAGGCCCGAACGGTCATTCCCGCAGGCAAGCATAGGCCCGAACAGAGTCCAGCAGGCCAGCATAGGCCCGAACGGAGATTCCCGGACCAAGAATAGACCCGAACGGTGTCCCGAAGGCAAAATGAGGCCCGAGTAGAGGAGCCGTGCAGGCAAGAAGACGCCCGAACACTGTCCGGCAAGCAAGAATAAGCCCAAACGCAGAATCCTGCAGGCAAGAACGGGCCTGAGCAGAGTCCCACTGGCAAGAATAAGCACGAATAGAAGAGGCCCCTAGGCAAGAATAGGCCCGAGTAGAGTCCCGCTCCCAAGATTAGGCCTGAACGGAGAGTCCCGCAGGCCAGAAACGACCGAACAGAGGGTCCCGCGGCCGAGAATAGGCCCGAAGAGATGTCCTGCAGGCGAGAATACGCCCAAACTGAGAATCCCACAGGTCAGCATAACCCTGAAAGTGGATTCCTGCAGGCAAGCATACGCCCGAACAGAGTCCCACAAGCCAGAATAGGACCGAACGGAGTTTTCTGGGGGCAACAATAGGCCTGGACAGAGTCCCGCAGGCAAAAATAGGCCCGAGTAGAGGGGCTGTGCAGGCAAGAAGAGGCCCGAACAGAGTCCTGCAGGCAAGAATAGGCCCAAACGAAGAGCCCCGCTGGCAAGAAGAGACCCGAACAGAGTCCCGAAGGCCAGAAAGGCCCGAACGGAGAGTTCCCCAGGTGAGAATAGGCCCGAACGGAGAGTCCCGCAGGCCAGAATAGGCCCGAATAGAGGAGCCCTTAGGCAAAAATAGGCCCGAATAGAGACCCGCTCACAAGAATAGGCCCGAACGGAGAGTCCCGCAGGCCAGAAAAGCCCGAACAGAGGGTCTCGAAGGCGAGAATGGGCCCGAACGAGGGTCCCGCAGACCACGATAGGAGCGAACGGAGAGTCTCACAGGCCAGAATAGGCCCGAATAGAGTCCCGCAGGGAAGGACAGGCCTGAATAGAGGAGCCCCGCACGCACTATCAGGCCTGAATAGCGGAGCCCCGCATGCACGAACAGGCCCAAGTAGTGGAGCCCTGCATGCACCAACAGGCCTGAGTAGCGGAGCTCCGCATGCTAGAACAGGACCGAATATCGGAGCTCCGTAAGCACAAAAGGCTGGAATAGAGCAGCCCCGCACGCAACAGGAGACCCCAAAGGAGACTCCCAGAGGCTAGATTAGGTCCGAACGGAGAGTTTTGCAGGTCAGAATTGTCCCGAACGGAGAGACCCGCAGGCAAGAATAGTCCCGAACGGAGAGTTGCGCAGGCGAGAATAGGCCCAAAGGAAAGTCCCGCAGGCGAGAGAATATGCCCAAATTGAGAATACCGCAGGCCAGCATACGCCTGAACGGAGATTCCCGTAGGCAAGCATAGGCCCAAACAGAGTCCCGCGGGCCAGAATAGGCCCCAACGGAGAGTCCTGCAGGCCACAATAGGCCGGAACAGAGATTCCTGCAGGCAAGCATAGGCCCAGAGTCCCGCAGGCCAGAATAGGCCCCAACGGAGTCCCGCAGGCCAGGGTATGCCCGAACGGAGATTTCCGGAGCAAGGATAGGCCCGAACAGAGTCCCGGGGGCAAGAATAGGCCCGAGTAGAGCAGCCATGCAGGCAAGATGAGGCACGAACAGAGTCCCGCTGGCAAGAGTAGCCCTGAACGGAGAACCCTCAGGCAAGAATAGGCTCAAAAGGAGAGTCCCGCAGACAAGAATAGGCCCGAACAGAATCCCAGAGGCAAGAATAGAGGAGCCCCGTAGGCAAGAGTAGGCCCGACTAAAGTCCCGCTCCAGAGAATAGGCCCGAACGGAGAGTCCCGTAGATGAAAAAGGCCTGAACAGAGAGCCCCGCAGGCAGGCATGGGCCCGAACAGAGTCCCACAGGCCAGAATAGTCCCGAACAGAGATTCCCGGAGCAAGAATAGCCCCGAACAGAATTCCGCAGGCCAGAATAGACCAGAACGGGGATTTCCGAAAGCAACCAAAGGCCCGAACAGAGTCCCGCAGGCCAGCATACGCCTGAACGGAGATTGCCGAAGGGAAGCCTAGGCCCCAACGAAGAGTCCCGCAGGCCAGAATAGGCCCGCACGGAGATTGTCGGAGGCAAGAATAGGCCCCAATAGAGTCCCACAGGCAAAAATAGGCCCGAGTAGAGGAGCCGTGCAGGCAAGAAGAGGCCCGAACAGAGTCCCGCAGGCAAGGATACGCCCAAATGGAGAGTCCCGCAGGCAAGAATAGGCCCGAACGGAGAGACCCGCAGGCCAGCATACGCCTGAACGGAGATTCCCGCAGGCAAGCATAGGCCCAAACAGAGTCCTGCAGGCCAGAATAGGCCCGAACGGAGAGTCCTGCAGGCCAGAATAGGCCAGAATAGAGATTCCTGCAGGCAAGCATAGGCTCCAACAGAGTCCCGCAAGCCAGGGTACGCCCGAACGGAGATTCCCGGAGCAAGAATAGGCCCGAAAAGAGTCCCGCAGGCCAGAATAGGCCCGAACGGAGAGTCCCGCAGGCCAGAGTAGGGCGGAACAGAGATTCCTGCAGGCAAGCATAGGCCCGAACAGAGTCCCGCAGGCCCGAACAGGCCAGAACGGAGATTCCCGGAGGCAAGAATAGGCAAGAATAGAGGAGCCCCGGAGGCAAGAATAGGCCCGAGTAAAGTCCCGCTCCAGAGAATAGGCCCGAACGGAGAGTCCCGCAGGCCAACATAGGCCCGAACAGTCATTCCCGCAGGCAAGCATAGGCCCGAACAGAGTCCAGCAGGCCAGCATAGGCCCGAACGGAGATTCCCGGACCAAGAATAGACCCGAACGGTGTCCCGAAGGCAAAATGAGGCCCGAGTAGAGGAGCCGTGCAGGCAAGAAGACGCCCGAACACTGTCCGGCAAGCAAGAATAAGCCCAAACGCAGAATCCTGCAGGCAAGAACGGGCCTGAGCAGAGTCCCACTGGCAAGAAGAAGCACGAATAGAAGAGGCCCCTAGGCAAGAATAGGCCCGAGTAGAGTCCCGCTCCCAAGATTAGGCCTGAACGGAGAGTCCCGCAGGCCAGAAACGACCGAACAGAGGGTCCCGCGGGCGAGAATAGGCCTGAAGAGATGTCCTGCAGGCGAGAATACGCCCAAACTGAGAATCCCACAGGTCAGCATAACCCTGAAAGTGGATTCCTGCAGGCAAGCATACGCCCGAACAGAGTCCCACAAGCCAGAATAGGACCGAACGGAGTTTTCTGGGGGCAACAATAGGCCTGGACAGAGTCCCGCAGGCAAAAAGAGGCCCGAGTAGAGGGGCTGTGCAGGCAAGAAGAGGCCCGAACAGAGTCCTGCAGGCAAGAATAGGCCCAAACGAAGAGCCCCGCTGGCAAGAAGAGACCCGAACAGAGTCCCGAAGGCCAGAAAGGCCCGAACGGAGAGTTCCCCAGGTGAGAATAGGCCCGAACGGAGAGTCCCGCAGGCCAGAATAGGCCCGAATAGAGGAGCCCTTAGGCAAAAATAGGCCCGAATAGAGACCCGCTCACAAGAATAGGCCCGAACGGAGAGTCCCGCAGGCCAGAAAAGCCCGAACAGAGGGTCTCGAAGGCGAGAATGGGCCCGAACGAGGGTTCCGCAGACCACGATAGGAGCGAACGGAGAGTCTCGCAGGCCAGAATAGGCCCGAATAGAGTCCCGCAGGGAAGGACAGGCCTGAATAGAGGAGCCCCGCACACACTATCAGGCCTGAATAGCGGAGCCCCGCATGCACGAACAGGCCCAAGTAGTGGAGCCCTGCATGCACCAACAGGCCCGAGTAGCGGAGCCCCGCACGCACAATCAGGCCTGAGTAGCGGAGCTCCGCATGCTAGAACAGGACCGAATATCGGAGCTCCGTAAGCACAAAAGGCTGGAATAGAGCAGCCCCGCACGCAACAGGAGACCCCAAAGGAGACTCCCAGAGGCTAGATTAGGTCCGAACGGAGAGTTTTGCAGGTCAGAATTGTCCCGAACGGAGAGTTGCGCAGGTGAGAATAGTCCCGAACGGAGAGTTGCGCAGGCGAGAATAGGCCCAAAGGAAAGTCCCGCAGGCGAGAGAATATGCCCAAATTGAGAATACCGCAGGCCAGCATACGCCTGAACGGAGATTCCCGTAGGCAAGCATAGGCCCAAACAGAGTCCCGCAGGCCAGAATAGGCCCCAACGGAGAGTCCTGCAGGCCACAATAGGCCGGAACAGAGATTCCTGCAGGCAAGCATAGGCCCAAACAGAGTCCCGCAGGCCAGAATAGGCCCCAACGGAGTCCCGCAGGCCACGGAATGCCCGAACGGAGATTCCCGGAGCAAGGATAGGCCCGAACAGAGTCCCGCGGGCAAGAATAGGCCCGAGTAGAGCAGCCATGCAGGCAAGATGAGGCACGAACAGAGTCCCGCTGGCAAGAGTAGCCCTGAACGGAGAACCCTCAGGCAAGAATAGGCTCAAAAGGAGAGTCCCGCAGACAAGAATAGGCCCGAACAGAATCCCAGAGGCAAGAATAGAGGAGCCCCGTAGGCAAGAGTAGGCCCGACTAAAGTCCCGCTCCAGAGAATAGGCCCGAACGGAGAGTCCCGTAGATGAAAAAGGCCTGAACAGAGAGCCCCGCAGGCAGGCATGGGCCCGAACAGAGTCCCACAGGCCAGAATAGTCCCGAACAGAGATTCCCGGAGCAAGAATAGTCCCGAACAGAGATTCCCGGAGCAAGAATAGCCCCGAACAGAATTCCGCAGGCCAGAATAGACCAGAACGGGGATTTCCGAAAGCAACCAAAGGCCCGAACAGAGTCCCGCAGGCCAGCATACGCCTGAACGGAGATTGCCGAAGGGAAGCCTAGGCCCCAACGAAGAGTCCCGCAGGCCAGAATAGGCCCGCACGGAGATTGTCGGAGGCAAGAATAGGCCCCAATAGAGTCCCACAGGCAAAAATAGGCCCGAGTAGAGGAGCCGTGCAGGCAAGAAGAGGCCCGAACAGAGTCCCGCAGGCAAGGATACGCCCAAATGGAGAGTCCCGCAGGCAAGAATAGGCCCGAACGGAGAGACCCGCAGGCCAGCATACGCCTGAACGGAGATTCCCGCAGGCAAGCATAGGCCCAAACAGAGTCCTGCAGGCCAGAATAGGCCCGAACGGAGAGTCCTGCAGGCCAGAATAGGCCAGAATAGAGATTCCTGCAGGCAAGCATAGGCTCCAACAGAGTCCCGCAAGCCAGGGTACGCCCGAACGGAGATTCCCGGAGCAAGAATAGGCCCGAAAAGAGTCCCGCAGGCCAGAATAGGCCCGAACGGAGAGTCCCGCAGGCCAGAGTAGGGCGGAACAGAGATTCCTGCAGGCAAGCATAGGCCCGAACAGAGTCCCGCAGGCCCGAACAGGCCAGAACGGAGATTCCCGGAGGCAAGAATAGGCAAGAATAGAGGAGCCCCGGAGGCAAGAATAGGCCCGAGTAAAGTCCCGCTCCAGAGAATAGGCCCGAACGGAGAGTCCCGCAGGCCAACATAGGCCCGAACGGTCATTCCCGCAGGCAAGCATAGGCCCGAACAGAGTCCAGCAGGCCAGCATAGGCCCGAACGGAGATTCCCGGACCAAGAATAGACCCGAACGGTGTCCCGAAGGCAAAATGAGGCCCGAGTAGAGGAGCCGTGCAGGCAAGAAGACGCCCGAACACTGTCCGGCAAGCAAGAATAAGCCCAAACGCAGAATCCTGCAGGCAAGAACGGGCCTGAGCAGAGTCCCACTGGCAAGAATAAGCACGAATAGAAGAGGCCCCTAGGCAAGAATAGGCCCGAGTAGAGTCCCGCTCCCAAGATTAGGCCTGAACGGAGAGTCCCGCAGGCCAGAAACGACCGAACAGAGGGTCCCGCGGCCGAGAATAGGCCCGAAGAGATGTCCTGCAGGCGAGAATACGCCCAAACTGAGAATCCCACAGGTCAGCATAACCCTGAAAGTGGATTCCTGCAGGCAAGCATACGCCCGAACAGAGTCCCACAAGCCAGAATAGGACCGAACGGAGTTTTCTGGGGGCAACAATAGGCCTGGACAGAGTCCCGCAGGCAAAAAGAGGCCCGAGTAGAGGGGCTGTGCAGGCAAGAAGAGGCCCGAACAGAGTCCTGCAGGCAAGAATAGGCCCAAACGAAGAGCCCCGCTGGCAAGAAGAGACCCGAACAGAGTCCCGAAGGCCAGAAAGGCCCGAACGGAGAGTTCCCCAGGTGAGAATAGGCCCGAACGGAGAGTCCCGCAGGCCAGAATAGGCCCGAATAGAGGAGCCCTTAGGCAAAAATAGGCCCGAATAGAGACCCGCTCACAAGAATAGGCCCGAACGGAGAGTCCCGCAGGCCAGAAAAGCCCGAACAGAGGGTCTCGAAGGCGAGAATGGGCCCGAACGAGGGTTCCGCAGACCACGATAGGAGCGATCGGAGAGTCTCGCAGGCCAGAATAGGCCCGAATAGAGTCCCGCAGGGAAGGACAGGCCTGAATAGAGGAGCCCCGCACACACTATCAGGCCTGAATAGCGGAGCCCCGCATGCACGAACAGGCCCAAGTAGTGGAGCCCTGCATGCACCAACAGGCCCGAGTAGCGGAGCCCCGCACGCACAATCAGGCCTGAGTAGCGGAGCTCCGCATGCTAGAACAGGACCGAATATCGGAGCTCCGTAAGCACAAAAGGCTGGAATAGAGCAGCCCCGCACGCAACAGGAGACCCCAAAGGAGACTCCCAGAGGCTAGATTAGGTCCGAACGGAGAGTTTTGCAGGTCAGAATTGTCCCGAACGGAGAGTTGCGCAGGTGAGAATAGTCCCGAACGGAGAGTTGCGCAGGCGAGAATAGGCCCAAAGGAAAGTCCCGCAGGCGAGAGAATATGCCCAAATTGAGAATACCGCAGGCCAGCATACGCCTGAACGGAGATTCCCGTAGGCAAGCATAGGCCCAAACAGAGTCCCGCAGGCCAGAATAGGCCCCAACGGAGAGTCCTGCAGGCCACAATAGGCCGGAACAGAGATTCCTGCAGGCAAGCATAGGCCCAAACAGAGTCCCGCAGGCCAGAATAGGCCCCAACGGAGTCCCGCAGGCCACGGAATGCCCGAACGGAGATTCCCGGAGCAAGGATAGGCCCGAACAGAGTCCCGCGGGCAAGAATAGGCCCGAGTAGAGCAGCCATGCAGGCAAGATGAGGCACGAACAGAGTCCCGCTGGCAAGAGTAGCCCTGAACGGAGAACCCTCAGGCAAGAATAGGCTCAAAAGGAGAGTCCCGCAGACAAGAATAGGCCCGAACAGAATCCCAGAGGCAAGAATAGAGGAGCCCCGTAGGCAAGAGTAGGCCCGACTAAAGTCCCGCTCCAGAGAATAGGCCCGAACGGAGAGTCCCGTAGATGAAAAAGGCCTGAACAGAGAGCCCCGCAGGCAGGCATGGGCCCGAACAGAGTCCCACAGGCCAGAATAGTCCCGAACAGAGATTCCCGGAGCAAGAATAGTCCCGAACAGAGATTCCCGGAGCAAGAATAGCCCCGAACAGAATTCCGCAGGCCAGAATAGACCAGAACGGGGATTTCCGAAAGCAACCAAAGGCCCGAACAGAGTCCCGCAGGCCAGCATACGCCTGAACGGAGATTGCCGAAGGGAAGCCTAGGCCCCAACGAAGAGTCCCGCAGGCCAGAATAGGCCCGCACGGAGATTGTCGGAGGCAAGAATAGGCCCCAATAGAGTCCCACAGGCAAAAATAGGCCCGAGTAGAGGAGCCGTGCAGGCAAGAAGAGGCCCGAACAGAGTCCCGCAGGCAAGGATACGCCCAAATGGAGAGTCCCGCAGGCAAGAATAGGCCCGAACGGAGAGACCCGCAGGCCAGCATACGCCTGAACGGAGATTCCCGCAGGCAAGCATAGGCCCAAACAGAGTCCTGCAGGCCAGAATAGGCCCGAACGGAGAGTCCTGCAGGCCAGAATAGGCCAGAATAGAGATTCCTGCAGGCAAGCATAGGCTCCAACAGAGTCCCGCAAGCCAGGGTACGCCCGAACGGAGATTCCCGGAGCAAGAATAGGCCCGAAAAGAGTCCCGCAGGCCAGAATAGGCCCGAACGGAGAGTCCCGCAGGCCAGAGTAGGGCGGAACAGAGATTCCTGCAGGCAAGCATAGGCCCGAACAGAGTCCCGCAGGCCCGAACAGGCCAGAACGGAGATTCCCGGAGGCAAGAATAGGCAAGAATAGAGGAGCCCCGGAGGCAAGAATAGGCCCGAGTAAAGTCCCGCTCCAGAGAATGGGCCCGAACGGAGAGTCCCGCAGGCCAACATAGGCCCGAACGGTCATTCCCGCAGGCAAGCATAGGCCCGAACAGAGTCCAGCAGGCCAGCATAGGCCCGAACGGAGATTCCCGGACCAAGAATAGACCCGAACGGTGTCCCGAAGGCAAAATGAGGCCCGAGTAGAGGAGCCGTGCAGGCAAGAAGACGCCCGAACACTGTCCGGCAAGCAAGAATAAGCCCAAACGCAGAATCCTGCAGGCAAGAACGGGCCTGAGCAGAGTCCCACTGGCAAGAATAAGCACGAATAGAAGAGGCCCCTAGGCAAGAATAGGCCCGAGTAGAGTCCCGCTCCCAAGATTAGGCCTGAACGGAGAGTCCCGCAGGCCAGAAACGACCGAACAGAGGGTCCCGCGGCCGAGAATAGGCCCGAAGAGATGTCCTGCAGGCGAGAATACGCCCAAACTGAGAATCCCACAGGTCAGCATAACCCTGAAAGTGGATTCCTGCAGGCAAGCATACGCCCGAACAGAGTCCCACAAGCCAGAATAGGACCGAACGGAGTTTTCTGGGGGCAACAATAGGCCTGGACAGAGTCCCGCAGGCAAAAAGAGGCCCGAGTAGAGGGGCTGTGCAGGCAAGAAGAGGCCCGAACAGAGTCCTGCAGGCAAGAATAGGCCCAAACGAAGAGCCCCGCTGGCAAGAAGAGACCCGAACAGAGTCCCGAAGGCCAGAAAGGCCCGAACGGAGAGTTCCCCAGGTGAGAATAGGCCCGAACGGAGAGTCCCGCAGGCCAGAATAGGCCCGAATAGAGGAGCCCTTAGGCAAAAATAGGCCCGAATAGAGACCCGCTCACAAGAATAGGCCCGAACGGAGAGTCCCGCAGGCCAGAAAAGCCCGAACAGAGGGTCTCGAAGGCGAGAATGGGCCCGAACGAGGGTCCCGCAGACCACGATAGGAGCGAACGGAGAGTCTCGCAGGCCAGAATAGGCCCGAATAGAGTCCCGCAGGGAAGGACAGGCCTGAATAGAGGAGCCCCGCACACACTATCAGGCCTGAATAGCGGAGCCCCGCATGCACGAACAGGCCCAAGTAGTGGAGCCCTGCATGCACCAACAGGCCCGAGTAGCGGAGCCCCGCACGCACAATCAGGCCTGAGTAGCGGAGCTCCGCATGCTAGAACAGGACCGAATATCGGAGCTCCGTAAGCACAAAAGGCTGGAATAGAGCAGCCCCGCACGCAACAGGAGACCCCAAAGGAGACTCCCAGAGGCTAGATTAGGTCCGAACGGAGAGTTTTGCAGGTCAGAATTGTCCCGAACGGAGAGTTGCGCAGGTGAGAATAGTCCCGAACGGAGAGTTGCGCAGGCGAGAATAGGCCCAAAGTAAAGTCCCGCAGGCGAGAGAATATGCCCAAATTGAGAATACCGCAGGCCAGCATACGCCTGAACGGAGATTCCCGTAGGCAAGCATAGGCCCAAACAGAGTCCCGCAGGCCAGAATAGGCCCCAACGGAGAGTCCTGCAGGCCACAATAGGCCGGAACAGAGATTCCTGCAGGCAAGCATAGGCCCAAACAGAGTCCCGCAGGCCAGAATAGGCCCCAACGGAGTCCCGCAGGCCACGGAATGCCCGAACGGAGATTCCCGGAGCAAGGATAGGCCCGAACAGAGTCCCGCGGGCAAGAATAGGCCCGAGTAGAGCAGCCATGCAGGCAAGATGAGGCACGAACAGAGTCCCGCTGGCAAGAGTAGCCCTGAACGGAGAACCCTCAGGCAAGAATAGGCTCAAAAGGAGAGTCCCGCAGACAAGAATAGGCCCGAACAGAATCCCAGAGGCAAGAATAGAGGAGCCCCGTAGGCAAGAGTAGGCCCGACTAAAGTCCCGCTCCAGAGAATAGGCCCGAACGGAGAGTCCCGTAGATGAAAAAGGCCTGAACAGAGAGCCCCGCAGGCAGGCATGGGCCCGAACAGAGTCCCACAGGCCAGAATAGTCCCGAACAGAGATTCCCGGAGCAAGAATAGTCCCGAACAGAGATTCCCGGAGCAAGAATAGCCCCGAACAGAATTCCGCAGGCCAGAATAGACCAGAACGGGGATTTCCGAAAGCAACCAAAGGCCCGAACAGAGTCCCGCAGGCCAGCATACGCCTGAACGGAGATTGCCGAAGGGAAGCCTAGGCCCCAACGAAGAGTCCCGCAGGCCAGAATAGGCCCGCACGGAGATTGTCGGAGGCAAGAATAGGCCCCAATAGAGTCCCACAGGCAAAAATAGGCCCGAGTAGAGGAGCCGTGCAGGCAAGAAGAGGCCCGAACAGAGTCCCGCAGGCAAGGATACGCCCAAATGGAGAGTCCCGCAGGCAAGAATAGGCCCGAACGGAGAGACCCGCAGGCCAGCATACGCCTGAACGGAGATTCCCGCAGGCAAGCATAGGCCCAAACAGAGTCCTGCAGGCCAGAATAGGCCCGAACGGAGAGTCCTGCAGGCCAGAATAGGCCAGAATAGAGATTCCTGCAGGCAAGCATAGGCTCCAACAGAGTCCCGCAAGCCAGGGTACGCCCGAACGGAGATTCCCGGAGCAAGAATAGGCCCGAAAAGAGTCCCGCAGGCCAGAATAGGCCCGAACGGAGAGTCCCGCAGGCCAGAGTAGGGCGGAACAGAGATTCCTGCAGGCAAGCATAGGCCCGAACAGAGTCCCGCAGGCCCGAACAGGCCAGAACGGAGATTCCCGGAGGCAAGAATAGGCAAGAATAGAGGAGCCCCGGAGGCAAGAATAGGCCCGAGTAAAGTCCCGCTCCAGAGAATGGGCCCGAACGGAGAGTCCCGCAGGCCAACATAGGCCCGAACGGTCATTCCCGCAGGCAAGCATAGGCCCGAACAGAGTCCAGCAGGCCAGCATAGGCCCGAACGGAGATTCCCGGACCAAGAATAGACCCGAACGGTGTCCCGAAGGCAAAATGAGGCCCGAGTAGAGGAGCCGTGCAGGCAAGAAGACGCCCGAACACTGTCCGGCAAGCAAGAATAAGCCCAAACGCAGAATCCTGCAGGCAAGAACGGGCCTGAGCAGAGTCCCACTGGCAAGAATAAGCACGAATAGAAGAGGCCCCTAGGCAAGAATAGGCCCGAGTAGAGTCCCGCTCCCAAGATTAGGCCTGAACGGAGAGTCCCGCAGGCCAGAAACGACCGAACAGAGGGTCCCGCGGCCGAGAATAGGCCCGAAGAGATGTCCTGCAGGCGAGAATACGCCCAAACTGAGAATCCCACAGGTCAGCATAACCCTGAAAGTGGATTCCTGCAGGCAAGCATACGCCCGAACAGAGTCCCACAAGCCAGAATAGGACCGAACGGAGTTTTCTGGGGGCAACAATAGGCCTGGACAGAGTCCCGCAGGCAAAAAGAGGCCCGAGTAGAGGGGCTGTGCAGGCAAGAAGAGGCCCGAACAGAGTCCTGCAGGCAAGAATAGGCCCAAACGAAGAGCCCCGCTGGCAAGAAGAGACCCGAACAGAGTCCCGAAGGCCAGAAAGGCCCGAACGGAGAGTTCCCCAGGTGAGAATAGGCCCGAACGGAGAGTCCCGCAGGCCAGAATAGGCCCGAATAGAGGAGCCCTTAGGCAAAAATAGGCCCGAATAGAGACCCGCTCACAAGAATAGGCCCGAACGGAGAGTCCCGCAGGCCAGAAAAGCCCGAACAGAGGGTCTCGAAGGCGAGAATGGGCCCGAACGAGGGTTCCGCAGACCACGATAGGAGCGATCGGAGAGTCTCGCAGGCCAGAATAGGCCCGAATAGAGTCCCGCAGGGAAGGACAGGCCTGAATAGAGGAGCCCCGCACACACTATCAGGCCTGAATAGCGGAGCCCCGCATGCACGAACAGGCCCAAGTAGTGGAGCCCTGCATGCACCAACAGGCCCGAGTAGCGGAGCCCCGCACGCACAATCAGGCCTGAGTAGCGGAGCTCCGCATGCTAGAACAGGACCGAATATCGGAGCTCCGTAAGCACAAAAGGCTGGAATAGAGCAGCCCCGCACGCAACAGGAGACCCCAAAGGAGACTCCCAGAGGCTAGATTAGGTCCGAACGGAGAGTTTTGCAGGTCAGAATTGTCCCGAACGGAGAGTTGCGCAGGTGAGAATAGTCCCGAACGGAGAGTTGCGCAGGCGAGAATAGGCCCAAAGTAAAGTCCCGCAGGCGAGAGAATATGCCCAAATTGAGAATACCGCAGGCCAGCATACGCCTGAACGGAGATTCCCGTAGGCAAGCATAGGCCCAAACAGAGTCCCGCAGGCCAGAATAGGCCCCAACGGAGAGTCCTGCAGGCCACAATAGGCCGGAACAGAGATTCCTGCAGGCAAGCATAGGCCCAAACAGAGTCCCGCAGGCCAGAATAGGCCCGAACGGAGTCCCGCAGGCCAGGGTATGCCCGAACGGAGATTCCCGGAGCAAGGATAGGCCCGAACAGAGTCCCGCGGGCAAGAATAGGCCCGAGTAGAGCAGCCATGCAGGCAAGATGAGGCACGAACAGAGTCCCGCTGGCAAGAGTAGCCCTGAACGGAGAACTCTCAGGCAAGAATAGGCTCAAAAGGAGAGTCCCGCAGACAAGTATAGGCCCGAACAGAATCCCAGAGGCAAGAATAGAGGAGCCCCGTAGGCAAGAGTAGGCCCGACTAAAGTCCCGCTCCAGAGAATAGGCCTGAACGGAGAGTCCCGTAGATGAAAAAGGCCTGAACAGAGAGCCCCGCAGGCAGGCATGGGCCCGAACAGAGTCCCACAGGCCAGAATAGTCCCGAACAGAGATTCCCGGAGCAAGAATAGTCCCGAACAGAGATTCCCGGAGCAAGAATAGCCCCGAACAGAATTCCGCAGGCCAGAATAGACCAGAACGGGGATTTCCGAAAGCAACCAAAGGCCCGAACAGAGTCCCGCAGGCCAGCATACGCCTGAACGGAGATTGCCGAAGGGAAGCCTAGGCCCCAACGAAGAGTCCCGCAGGCCAGAATAGGCCCGAACGGAGATTGTCGGAGGCAAGAATAGGCCCCAATAGAGTCCCACAGGCAAAAATAGGCCCGAGTAGAGGAGCCGTGCAGGCAAGAAGAGGCCCGAACAGAGTCCCGCAGGCAAGGATACGCCCAAATGGAGAGTCCCGCAGGCAAGAATAGGCCCGAACGGAGAGACCCGCAGGCCAGCATACGCCTGAACGGAGATTCCCGCAGGCAAGCATAGGCCCAAACAGAGTCCTGCAGGCCAGAATAGGCCCGAACGGAGAGTCCTGCAGGCCAGAATAGGCCAGAATAGAGATTCCTGCAGGCAAGCATAGGCTCCAACAGAGTCCCGCAAGCCAGGGTACGCCCGAACGGAGATTCCCGGAGCAAGAATAGGCCCGAAAAGAGTCCCGCAGGCCAGAATAGGCCCGAACGGAGATTCCCGCAGGCCAGAGTAGGGCGGAACAGAGATTCCTGCAGGCAAGCATAGGCCCGAACAGAGTCCCGCAGGCCCGAACAGGCCAGAACGGAGATTCCCGGAGGCAAGAATAGGCAAGAATAGAGGAGCCCCGGAGGCAAGAATAGGCCCGAGTAAAGTCCCGCTCCAGAGAATAGGCCCGAACGGAGAGTCCCGCAGGCCAACATAGGCCCGAACGGTCATTCCCGCAGGCAAGCATAGGCCCGAACAGAGTCCAGCAGGCCAGCATAGGCCCGAACGGAGATTCCCGGACCAAGAATAGACCCGAACGGTGTCCCGAAGGCAAAATGAGGCCCGAGTAGAGGAGCCGTGCAGGCAAGAAGACGCCCGAACACTGTCCGGCAAGCAAGAATAAGCCCAAACGCAGAATCCTGCAGGCAAGAACGGGCCTGAGCAGAGTCCCACTGGCAAGAATAAGCACGAATAGAAGAGGCCCCTAGGCAAGAATAGGCCCGAGTAGAGTCCCGCTCCCAAGATTAGGCCTGAACGGAGAGTCCCGCAGGCCAGAAACGACCGAACAGAGGGTCCCGCGGCCGAGAATAGGCCCGAAGAGATGTCCTGCAGGCGAGAATACGCCCAAACTGAGAATCCCACAGGTCAGCATAACCCTGAAAGTGGATTCCTGCAGGCAAGCATACGCCCGAACAGAGTCCCACAAGCCAGAATAGGACCGAACGGAGTTTTCTGGGGGCAACAATAGGCCTGGACAGAGTCCCGCAGGCAAAAAGAGGCCCGAGTAGAGGGGCTGTGCAGGCAAGAAGAGGCCCGAACAGAGTCCTGCAGGCAAGAATAGGCCCAAACGAAGAGCCCCGCTGGCAAGAAGAGACCCGAACAGAGTCCCGAAGGCCAGAAAGGCCCGAACGGAGAGTTCCCCAGGTGAGAATAGGCCCGAACGGAGAGTCCCGCAGGCCAGAATAGGCCCGAATAGAGGAGCCCTTAGGCAAAAATAGGCCCGAATAGAGACCCGCTCACAAGAATAGGCCCGAACGGAGAGTCCCGCAGGCCAGAAAAGCCCGAACAGAGGGTCTCGAAGGCGAGAATGGGCCCGAACGAGGGTGCCGCAGACCACGATAGGAGCGAACGGAGAGTCTCGCAGGCCAGAATAGGCCCGAGTAGAGTCCCGCAGGGAAGGACAGGCCTGAATAGAGGAGCCCCGCACACACTATCAGGCCTGAATAGCGGAGCCCCGCATGCACGAACAGGCCCAAGTAGTGGAGCCCTGCATGCACCAACAGGCCCGAGTAGCGGAGCCCCGCACGCACAATCAGGCCTGAGTAGCGGAGCTCCGCATGCTAGAACAGGACCGAATATCGGAGCTCCGTAAGCACAAAAGGCTGGAATAGAGCAGCCCCGCACGCAACAGGAGACCCCAAAGGAGACTCCCAGAGGCTAGATTAGGTCCGAACGGAGAGTTTTGCAGGTCAGAATTGTCCCGAACGGAGAGTTGCGCAGGTGAGAATAGTCCCGAACGGAGAGTTGCGCAGGCGAGAATAGGCCCAAAGGAAAGTCCCGCAGGCGAGAGAATATGCCCAAATTGAGAATACCGCAGGCCAGCATACGCCTGAACGGAGATTCCCGTAGGCAAGCATAGGCCCAAACAGAGTCCCGCGGGCCAGAATAGGCCCCAACGGAGAGTCCTGCAGGCCACAATAGGCCGGAACAGAGATTCCTGCAGGCAAGCATAGGCCCAAACAGAGTCCCGCAGGCCAGAATAGGCCCCAACGGAGAGTCCTGCAGGCCACAATAGGCCGGAACAGAGATTCCTGCAGGCAAGCATAGGCCCAAACAGAGTCCCGCAGGCCAGAATAGGCCCGAACGGAGTCCCGCAGGCCAGGGTATGCCCGAACGGAGATTCCCGGAGCAAGGATAGGCCCGAACAGAGTCCCGCGGGCAAGAATAGGCCCGAGTAGAGCAGCCATGCAGGCAAGATGAGGCACGAACAGAGTCCCGCTGGCAAGAGTAGCCCTGAACGGAGAACTCTCAGGCAAGAATAGGCTCAAAAGGAGAGTCCCGCAGACAAGTATAGGCCCGAACAGAATCCCAGAGGCAAGAATAGAGGAGCCCCGTAGGCAAGAGTAGGCCCGACTAAAGTCCCGCTCCAGAGAATAGGCCTGAACGGAGAGTCCCGTAGATGAAAAAGGCCTGAACAGAGAGCCCCGCAGGCAGGCATGGGCCCGAACAGAGTCCCACAGGCCAGAATAGTCCCGAACAGAGATTCCCGGAGCAAGAATAGTCCCGAACAGAGATTCCCGGAGCAAGAATAGCCCCGAACAGAATTCCGCAGGCCAGAATAGACCAGAACGGGGATTTCCGAAAGCAACCAAAGGCCCGAACAGAGTCCCGCAGGCCAGCATACGCCTGAACGGAGATTGCCGAAGGGAAGCCTAGGCCCCAACGAAGAGTCCCGCAGGCCAGAATAGGCCCGAACGGAGATTGTCGGAGGCAAGAATAGGCCCCAATAGAGTCCCACAGGCAAAAATAGGCCCGAGTAGAGGAGCCGTGCAGGCAAGAAGAGGCCCGAACAGAGTCCCGCAGGCAAGGATACGCCCAAATGGAGAGTCCCGCAGGCAAGAATAGGCCCGAACGGAGAGACCCGCAGGCCAGCATACGCCTGAACGGAGATTCCCGCAGGCAAGCATAGGCCCAAACAGAGTCCTGCAGGCCAGAATAGGCCCGAACGGAGAGTCCTGCAGGCCAGAATAGGCCAGAATAGAGATTCCTGCAGGCAAGCATAGGCTCCAACAGAGTCCCGCAAGCCAGGGTACGCCCGAACGGAGATTCCCGGAGCAAGAATAGGCCCGAAAAGAGTCCCGCAGGCCAGAATAGGCCCGAACGGAGAGTCCCGCAGGCCAGAGTAGGGCAGAACAGAGATTCCTGCAGGCAAGCATAGGCCCGAACAGAGTCCCGCAGGCCCGAACAGGCCAGAACGGAGATTCCCGGAGGCAAGAATAGGCAAGAATAGAGGAGCCCCGGAGGCAAGAATAGGCCCGAGTAAAGTCCCGCTCCAGAGAATAGGCCCGAACGGAGAGTCCCGCAGGCCAACATAGGCCCGAACGGTCATTCCCGCAGGCAAGCATAGGCCCGAACAGAGTCCAGCAGGCCAGCATAGGCCCGAACGGAGATTCCCGGACCAAGAATAGACCCGAACGGTGTCCCGAAGGCAAAATGAGGCCCGAGTAGAGGAGCCGTGCAGGCAAGAAGACGCCCGAACACTGTCCGGCAAGCAAGAATAAGCCCAAACGCAGAATCCTGCAGGCAAGAACGGGCCTGAGCAGAGTCCCACTGGCAAGAATAAGCACGAATAGAAGAGGCCCCTAGGCAAGAATAGGCCCGAGTAGAGTCCCGCTCCCAAGATTAGGCCTGAACGGAGAGTCCCGCAGGCCAGAAACGACCGAACAGAGGGTCCCGCGGCCGAGAATAGGCCCGAAGAGATGTCCTGCAGGCGAGAATACGCCCAAACTGAGAATCCCACAGGTCAGCATAACCCTGAAAGTGGATTCCTGCAGGCAAGCATACGCCCGAACAGAGTCCCACAAGCCAGAATAGGACCGAACGGAGTTTTCTGGGGGCAACAATAGGCCTGGACAGAGTCCCGCAGGCAAAAATAGGCCCGAGTAGAGGGGCTGTGCAGGCAAGAAGAGGCCCGAACAGAGTCCTGCAGGCAAGAATAGGCCCAAACGAAGAGCCCCGCTGGCAAGAAGAGACCCGAACAGAGTCCCGAAGGCCAGAAAGGCCCGAACGGAGAGTTCCCCAGGTGAGAATAGGCCCGAACGGAGAGTCCCGCAGGCCAGAATAGGCCCGAATAGAGGAGCCCTTAGGCAAAAATAGGCCCGAATAGAGACCCGCTCACAAGAATAGGCCCGAACGGAGAGTCCCGCAGGCCAGAAAAGCCCGAACAGAGGGTCTCGAAGGCGAGAATGGGCCCGAACGAGGGTCCCGCAGACCACGATAGGAGCGAACGGAGAGTCTCGCAGGCCAGAATAGGCCCGAGTAGAGTCCCGCAGGGAAGGACAGGCCTGAATAGAGGAGCCCCGCACACACTATCAGGCCTGAATAGCGGAGCCCCGCATGCACGAACAGGCCCAAGTAGTGGAGCCCTGCATGCACCAACAGGCCCGAGTAGCGGAGCCCCGCACGCACAATCAGGCCTGAGTAGCGGAGCTCCGCATGCTAGAACAGGACCGAATATCGGAGCTCCGTAAGCACAAAAGGCTGGAATAGAGCAGCCCCGCACGCAACAGGAGACCCCAAAGGAGACTCCCAGAGGCTAGATTAGGTCCGAACGGAGAGTTTTGCAGGTCAGAATTGTCCCGAACGGAGAGTTGCGCAGGTGAGAATAGTCCCGAATGGAGAGTTGCGCAGGCGAGAATAGGCCCAAAGGAAAGTCCCGCAGGCGAGAGAATATGCCCAAATTGAGAATACCGCAGGCCAGCATACGCCTGAACGGAGATTCCCGTAGGCAAGCATAGGCCCAAACAGAGTCCCGCAGGCCAGAATAGGCCCCAACGGAGAGTCCTGCAGGCCACAATAGGCCGGAACAGAGATTCCTGCAGGCAAGCATAGGCCCAAACAGAGTCCGGCAGGCCAGAATAGGCCCGAACGGAGTCCCGCAGGCCAGGGTATGCCCGAACGGAGATTCCCGGAGCAAGGATAGGCCCGAACAGAGTCCCGCGGGCAAGAATAGGCCCGAGTAGAGCAGCCATGCAGGCAAGATGAGGCACGAACAGAGTCCCGCTGGCAAGAGTAGCCCTGAACGGAGAACCCTCAGGCAAGAATAGGCTCAAAAGGAGAGTCCCGCAGACAAGAATAGGCCCGAACAGAATCCCAGAGGCAAGAATAGAGGAGCCCCGTAGGCAAGAGTAGGCCCGACTAAAGTCCCGCTCCAGAGAATAGGCCCGAACGGAGAGTCCCGTAGATGAAAAAGGCCTGAACAGAGAGCCCCGCAGGCAGGCATGGGCCCGAACAGAGTCCCACAGGCCAGAATAGTCCCGAACAGAGATTCCCGGAGCAAGAATAGTCCCGAACAGAGATTCCCGGAGCAAGAATAGTCCCGAACAGAGATTCCCGGAGCAAGAATAGCCCCGAACAGAATTCCGCAGGCCAGAATAGACCAGAACGGGGATTTCCGAAAGCAACCAAAGGCCCGAACAGAGTCCCGCAGGCCAGCGTACGCCTGAACGGAGATTGCCGAAGGGAAGCCTAGGCCCCAACGAAGAGTCCCGCAGGCCAGAATAGGCCCGAACGGAGATTGTCGGAGGCAGGAAAGGCGCCATCAGAGTCCCACAGGCAAAAATAGGCCCGAGTAGAGGAGCCGTGCAGGCAAGAAGAGGCCCGAACAGAGTCCCGCAGGCAAGGATACGCCCAAATGGAGAGTCCCGCAGGCAAGAATAGGCCCGAACGGAGAGACCCGCAGGCCAGCATACGCCTGAACGGAGATTCCCGCAGGCAAGCATAGGCCCAAACAGAGTCCTGCAGGCCACAATAGGCAAGAATAGAGATTCCTGCAGGCAAGCATAGGCCCGAACAGAGTCCCGCAAGCCAGGGTACGCCCGAACGGAGATTCCCGGAGCAAGCATAGGCCCGAACAGAGTCCCGCAGGCCCGAACAGGCCAGAACGGAGATTCCCGGAGGTAAGAATAGGCAAGAATAGAGGAGCCCCGGAGGCAAGAATAGGCCCGAGTAAAGTCCCGCTCCAGAGAATAGGCCCGAACGGAGAGTCCCGCAGGCCAGAAAGGTCCGAACGGAGAGTCCCGCAGGCCAACATAGGCCCGAACGTTCATTCGCGCAGGCAAGCATAGGCCCGAACAGAGTCCAGCAGGCCAGCATAGGCCCAAACGGAGATTCCCGGACCAAGAATAGACCCGAACGGTGTCCCGAAGGCAAAATGAGGCCCGAGTAGTGGAGCCGTGCAGGCAAGAAGACGCCCGAACACTGTCCGGCAAGCAAGAATAAGCCCGAACGCAGAATCCTGCAGGCAAGAACGGGCCTGAGCAGAGTCCCACTGGCAAGAAGAAGCACGAATAGAAGAGGCCCCTAGGCAAGAATAGGCCCGAGTGGAGTCCCGCTCCCGCTCCCAAGATTAGGCCCGAACGGAGGGTCCCGCGGGCGAGAATAGGCCCGAAGAGATGTCCTGCAGGCGAGAATACGCCCAAACTGAGAATCCCACAGGTCAGCATAACCCTGAAAGGAGATTCCCGCAGGCAAGCATAGGCCCAAACAGAGTCCCACAAGACAAAATAGGACCGAACGGAGTTTTCCGGGGGCAACAATAGGCCTGGACAGAGTCCCGCAGGCAAAAAGAGGCCCGAGTAGAGGGGCTGTGCAGGCAAGAAGAGGCCCGAACAGAGTCCTGCAGGCAAGAATAGGCCCAAACGAAGAGCCCCGCTGGCAAGAAGAGACCCGAACAGAGTCCCGAAGGCCAGAAAGGCCCGAACGGAGAGTTCCCCAGGTGAGAATAGGCCCGAACGGAGAGTCCCGCAGGCCAGAATAGGCCCGAATAGAGGAGCCCTTAGGCAAAAATAGGCCCGAATAGAGACCCGCTCACAAGAATAGGCCCGAACGGAGAGTCCCGCAGGCCAGAAAAGCCCGAACAGAGGGTCTCGTTGCGAGACTGGGCCCGAACGAGGGTCCCACAGACCACGATAGGAGCGAACGGAGAGTCTCGCAGGTCAGAATAGGCCCGAACAGAGTCCCGCAGGGAAGTATAGGCCCGAATAGAGTCCCGCAGGGAAGCAGAGGCCTGAATAGAGGAGCGCCGCACACACTATCAGGTCTGAATAGCGGAGCCCCGCACGCACGAACAGGCCCGAGTAGCAGAGCCCTGCAAGCACGAACAGACCCGAGTAGCGGAGCCCCGCATGCACGAACAGGCCCAAGTAGTTTAGCCCCGCATGCACCAACAGGCCCGAGTAGCGGAGCCCCGCACGCACAATCAGGCCTGAGTAGCGGAGCTCCACATGCTAGAACAGGACCGAATATCGGAGCTCCGTAAGCACAAAAGGCTGGAATAGAGCAGCCCCGCACGCAACAGGAGACCCCAAAGGAGACTCCCAGAGGCTAGATTAGGTCCGAACGGAGAGTTTTGCAGGTCAGAATTGTCCCGAACGGAGAGTTGCGCAGGTGAGAATAGTCCCGAACGGAGAGTTGCGCAGGCGAGAATAGGCCCAAAGGAAAGTCCCGCAGGCGAGAGAATATGCCCAAATTGAGAATACCGCAGGCCAGCATACGCCTGAACGGAGATTCCCGTAGGCAAGCATAGGCCCAAACAGAGTCCCGCGGGCCAGAATAGGCCCCAACGGAGAGTCCTGCAGGCCACAATAGGCCGGAACAGAGATTCCTGCAGGCAAGCATAGGCCCAAACAGAGTCCCGCAGGCCAGAATAGGCCCGAACGGAGAGTCCTGCACTCCACAATAGGCCGGAACAGAGATTCCTGCAGGCAAGCATAGGCCCAAACAGAGTCCCGCAGGCCAGAATAGGCCCCAACGGAGAGTCCTGCAGGCCACAATAGGCCGGAACAGAGATTCCTGCAGGCAAGCATAGGCCCAAACAGAGTCCCGCAGGCCAGAATAGGCCCCAACGGAGTCCCGCAGGCCACGGAATGCCCGAACGGAGATTCCCGGAGCAAGGATAGGCCCGAACAGAGTCCCGCGGGCAAGAATAGGCCCGAGTAGAGCAGCCATGCAGGCAAGATGAGGCACGAACAGAGTCCCGCTGGCAAGAGTAGCCCTGAACGGAGAACCCTCAGGCAAGAATAGGCTCAAAAGGAGAGTCCCGCAGACAAGAATAGGCCCGAACAGAATCCCAGAGGCAAGAATAGAGGAGCCCCGTAGGCAAGAGTAGGCCCGACTAAAGTCCCGCTCCAGAGAATAGGCCCGAACGGAGAGTCCCGTAGATGAAAAAGGCCTGAACAGAGAGCCCCGCAGGCAGGCATGGGCCCGAACAGAGTCCCACAGGCCAGAATAGTCCCGAACAGAGATTCCCGGAGCAAGAATAGTCCCGAACAGAGATTCCCGGAGCAAGAATAGCCCCGAACAGAATTCCGCAGGCCAGAATAGACCAGAACGGGGATTTCCGAAAGCAACCAAAGGCCCGAACAGAGTCCCGCAGGCCAGCATACGCCTGAACGGAGATTGCCGAAGGGAAGCCTAGGCCCCAACGAAGAGTCCCGCAGGCCAGAATAGGCCCGCACGGAGATTGTCGGAGGCAAGAATAGGCCCCAATAGAGTCCCACAGGCAAAAATAGGCCCGAGTAGAGGAGCCGTGCAGGCAAGAAGAGGCCCGAACAGAGTCCCGCAGGCAAGGATACGCCCAAATGGAGAGTCCCGCAGGCAAGAATAGGCCCGAACGGAGAGACCCGCAGGCCAGCATACGCCTGAACGGAGATTCCCGCAGGCAAGCATAGGCCCAAACAGAGTCCTGCAGGCCAGAATAGGCCCGAACGGAGAGTCCTGCAGGCCAGAATAGGCCAGAATAGAGATTCCTGCAGGCAAGCATAGGCTCCAACAGAGTCCCGCAAGCCAGGGTACGCCCGAACGGAGATTCCCGGAGCAAGAATAGGCCCGAAAAGAGTCCCGCAGGCCAGAATAGGCCCGAACGGAGATTCCCGCAGGCCAGAGTAGGGCGGAACAGAGATTCCTGCAGGCAAGCATAGGCCCGAACAGAGTCCCGCAGGCCCGAACAGGCCAGAACGGAGATTCCCGGAGGCAAGAATAGGCAAGAATAGAGGAGCCCCGGAGGCAAGAATAGGCCCGAGTAAAGTCCCGCTCCAGAGAATAGGCCCGAACGGAGAGTCCCGCAGGCCAACATAGGCCCGAACGGTCATTCCCGCAGGCAAGCATAGGCCCGAACAGAGTCCAGCAGGCCAGCATAGGCCCGAACGGAGATTCCCGGACCAAGAATAGACCCGAACGGTGTCCCGAAGGCAAAATGAGGCCCGAGTAGAGGAGCCGTGCAGGCAAGAAGACGCCCGAACACTGTCCGGCAAGCAAGAATAAGCCCAAACGCAGAATCCTGCAGGCAAGAACGGGCCTGAGCAGAGTCCCACTGGCAAGAATAAGCACGAATAGAAGAGGCCCCTAGGCAAGAATAGGCCCGAGTAGAGTCCCGCTCCCAAGATTAGGCCTGAACGGAGAGTCCCGCAGGCCAGAAACGACCGAACAGAGGGTCCCGCGGCCGAGAATAGGCCCGAAGAGATGTCCTGCAGGCGAGAATACGCCCAAACTGAGAATCCCACAGGTCAGCATAACCCTGAAAGTGGATTCCTGCAGGCAAGCATAGGCCCAAACAGAGTCCCACAAGCCAGAATAGGACCGAACGGAGTTTTCTGGGGGCAACAATAGGCCTGGACAGAGTCCCGCAGGCAAAAATAGGCCCGAGTAGAGGGGCTGTGCAGGCAAGAAGAGGCCCGAACAGAGTCCTGCAGGCAAGAATAGGCCCAAACGAAGAGCCCCGCTGGCAAGAAGAGACCCGAACAGAGTCCCGAAGGCCAGAAAGGCCCGAACGGAGAGTTCCCCAGGTGAGAATAGGCCCGAACAGAGTCCCGCAGGCCAGAATAGGCCCGAACGGAGTCCCGCAGGCCAGGGTATGCCCGAACGGAGATTCCCGGAGCAAGGATAGGCCCGAACAGAGTCCCGCGGGCAAGAATAGGCCCGAGTAGAGCAGCCATGCAGGCAAGATGAGGCACGAACAGAGTCCCGCTGGCAAGAGTAGCCCTGAACGGAGAACCCTCAGGCAAGAATAGGCTCAAAAGGAGAGTCCCGCAGACAAGAATAGGCCCGAACAGAATCCCAGAGGCAAGAATAGAGGAGCCCCGTAGGCAAGAGTAGGCCCGACTAAAGTCCCGCTCCAGAGAATAGGCCCGAACGGAGAGTCCCGTAGATGAAAAAGGCCTGAACAGAGAGCCCCGCAGGCAGGCATGGGTCCGAACAGAGTCCCACAGGCCAGAATAGTCCCGAACAGAGATTCCCGGAGCAAGAATAGTCCCGAACAGAGATTCCCGGAGCAAGAATAGTCCCGAACAGAGATTCCCGGAGCAAGAATAGCCCCGAACAGAATTCCGCAGGCCAGAATAGACCAGAACGGGGATTTCCGAAAGCAACCAAAGGCCCGAACAGAGTCCCGCAGGCCAGCATACGCCTGAACGGAGATTGCCGAAGGGAAGCCTAGGCCCCAACGAAGAGTCCCGCAGGCCAGAATAGGCCCGAACGGAGATTGTCGGAGGCAGGAAAGGCGCCATCAGAGTCCCACAGGCAAAAATAGGCCCGAGTAGAGGAGCCGTGCAGGCAAGAAGAGGCCCGAACAGAGTCCCACAGGCAAGGATACGCCCAAACGGAGAGTCCCGCAGGCAAGAATAGGCCCGAACGGAGAGACCCGCAGGCCAGCATACGCCTGAACGGAGATTCCCGCAGGCAAGCATAGGCCCAAACAGAGTCCTGCAGGCCACAATAGGCAAGAATAGAGATTCCTGCAGGCAAGCATAGGCCCGAACAGAGTCCCGCAAGCCAGGGTACGCCCGAACGGAGATTCCCGGAGCAAGCATAGGCCCGAACAGAGTCCCGCAGGCCCGAACAGGCCAGAACGGAGATTCCCGGAGGTAAGAATAGGCAAGAATAGAGGAGCCCCGGAGGCAAGAATAGGCCCGAGTACAGTCCCGCTCCAGAGAATAGGCCCGAACGGAGAGTCCTGCAGGCCAGAAAGGTCCGAACGGAGAGTCCCGCAGGCCAACATAGGCCCGAACGTTCATTCGCGCAGGCAAGCATAGGCCCGAACAGAGTCCAGCAGGCCAGCATAGGCCCAAACGGAGATTCCCGGACCAAGAATAGACCCGAACGGTGTCCCGAAGGCAAAATGAGGCCCGAGTAGTGGAGCCGTGCAGGCAAGAAGACGCCCGAACACTGTCCGGCAAGCAAGAATAAGCCCAAACGCAGAATCCTGCAGGCAAGAACGGGCCTGAGCAGAGTCCCACTGGCAAGAAGAAGCACGAATAGAAGAGGCCCCTAGGCAAGAATAGGCCCGAGTGGAGTCCCGCTCCCGCTCCCAAGATTAGGCCCGAACGGAGGGTCCCGCGGGCGAGAATAGGCCCGAAGAGATGTCCTGCAGGCGAGAATACGCCCAAACTGAGAATCCCACAGGTCAGCATAACCCTGAAAGGAGATTCCCGCAGGCAAGCATAGGCCCAAACAGAGTCCCACAAGACAAAATAGGACCGAACGGAGTTTTCCGGGGGCAACAATAGGCCTGGACAGAGTCCCGCAGGCAAAAAGAGGCCCGAGTAGAGGGGCTGTGCAGGCAAGAAGAGGCCCGAACAGAGTCCTGCAGGCAAGAATAGGCCCAAACGAAGAGCCCCGCTGGCAAGAAGAGACCCGAACAGAGTCCCGAAGGCCAGAAAGGCCCGAACGGAGAGTTCCCCAGGTGAGAATAGGCCCGAACGGAGAGTCCCGCAGGCCAGAATAGGCCCGAATAGAGGAGCCCTTAGGCAAAAATAGGCCCGAATAGAGACCCGCTCACAAGAATAGGCCCGAACGGAGAGTCCCGCAGGCCAGAAAAGCCCGAACAGAGGGTCTCGTTGCGAGACTGGGCCCGAACGAGGGTCCCACAGACCACGATAGGAGCGAACGGAGAGTCTCGCAGGTCAGAATAGGCCCGAACAGAGTCCCGCAGGGAAGTATAGGCCCGAATAGAGTCCCGCAGGGAAGCAGAGGCCTGAATAGAGGAGCGCCGCACACACTATCAGGTCTGAATAGCGGAGCCCCGCACGCACGAACAGGCCCGAGTAGCAGAGCCCTGCAAGCACGAACAGACCCGAGTAGCGGAGCCCCGCATGCACGAACAGGCCCAAGTAGTTTAGCCCCGCATGCACCAACAGGCCCGAGTAGCGGAGCCCCGCACGCACAATCAGGCCTGAGTAGCGGAGCTCCACATGCTAGAACAGGACCGAATATCGGAGCTCCGTAAGCACAAAAGGCTGGAATAGAGCAGCCCCGCACGCAACAGGAGACCCCAAAGGAGACTCCCAGAGGCTAGATTAGGTCCGAACGGAGAGTTTTGCAGGTCAGAATTGTCCCGAACGGAGAGTTGCGCAGGTGAGAATAGTCCCGAACGGAGAGTTGCGCAGGCGAGAATAGGCCCAAAGGAAAGTCCCGCAGGCGAGAGAATATGCCCAAATTGAGAATACCGCAGGCCAGCATACGCCTGAACGGAGATTCCCGTAGGCAAGCATAGGCCCAAACAGAGTCCCGCAGGCCAGAATAGGCCCTAACTGAGAGTCCTGCAGGCCACAATAGGCCGGAACAGAGATTCCTCCATGCAAGCATAGGACCAAACAGAGTCCCGCAGGCCAGAATAGGCCCGAACGGAGTCCCGCAGGCCAGGGTATGCCCGAACGGAGATTCCCGGAGCAAGGATAGGCCCGAACAGAGTCCCGCGGGCAAGAATAGGCCCGAGTAGAGCAGCCATGCAGGCAAGATGAGGCACGAACAGAGTCCCGCTGGCAAGAGTAGCCCTGAACGGAGAACCCTCAGGCAAGAATAGGCTCAAAAGGAGAGTCCCGCAGACAAGAATAGGCCCAAACAGAATCCCAGAGGCAAGAATAGAGGAGCCCCGTAGGCAAGAGTAGGCCCGACTAAAGTCCCGCTCCAGAGAATAGGCCCGAACGGAGAGTCCCGTAGATGAAAAAGGCCTGAACAGAGAGCCCCGCAGGCAGGCATGGGCCCGAACAGAGTCCCACAGGCCAGAATAGTCCCGAACAGAGATTCCCGGAGCAAGAATAGTCCCGAACAGAGATTCCCGGAGCAAGAATAGCCCCGAACAGAATTCCGCAGGCCAGAATAGACCAGAACGGGGATTTCCGAAAACAACCAAAGGCCCGAACAGAGTCCCGCAGGCCAGCATACGCCTGAACGGAGATTGCCGAAGGGAAGCCTAGGCCCCAACGAAGAGTCCCGCAGGCCAGAATAGGCCGGAACGGAGATTGTCGGAGGCAAGAATAGGCCCCAATAGAGTCCCACAGGCAAAAATAGGCCCGAGTAGAGGAGCCGTGCATGCAAGAAGAGGCCCGAACAGAGTCCCTCAGGCAAGGATACGCCCAAATGGAGAGTCCCGCAGGCAAGAATAGGCCCGAACGGAGAGACCCGCAGGCCAGCATACGCCTGAACGGAGATTCCCGCAGGCAAGCATAGGCCCAAACAGAGTCCTGCAGGCCAGAATAGGCCCGAACGGAGAGTCCTGCAGGCCAGAATAGGCCAGAACAGAGATTCCTGCAGGCAAGCATAGGCTCCAACAGAGTCCCGCAAGCCAGGGTACTCCCGAACGGAGATTCCCGGAGCAAGAATAGGCCCGAACAGAGTCCCGCAGGCCAGAATAGGCCCGAACGGAGATTCCCGCAGGCCAGAGTAGGGCGGAACAGAGATTCCTGCAGGCAAGCATAGGCCCGAACAGAGTCCCGCAGGCCCGAACAGGCCAGAACGGAGATTCCTGGAGGCAAGAATAGGCAAGAATAGAGGAGGCCCGGAGGCAAGAATAGGCCCGAGTAAAGTCCCGCTCCAGAGAATAGGCCCGAACGGAGAGTCCCGCAGGCCAACATAGGCCCGAACGGTCATTCCCGCAGGCAAGCATAGGCCCGAACAGAGTCCAGCAGGCCAGCATAGGCCCGAACGGAGATTCCCGGACCAAGAATAGACCCGAACGGTGTCCCGAAGGCAAAATGAGGCCCGAGTAGAGGAGCCGTGCAGGCAAGAAGACGCCCGAACACTGTCCGGCAAGCAAGAATAAGCCCAAACGCAGAATCCTGCAGGCAAGAACGGGCCTGAGCAGAGTCCCACTGGCAAGAATAAGCACAAATAGAAGAGGCCCCTAGGCAAGAATAGGCCCGAGTAGAGTCCCGCTCCCAAGATTAGGCCTGAACGGAGAGTCCCCCAGGCCAGAAACGACCGAACAGAGGGTCCCGCGGCCGAGAATAGGCCCGAAGAGATGTCCTGCAGGCGAGAATACGCCCAAACTGAGAATCCCACAGGTCAGCATAACCCTGAAAGGAGATTCCCGCAGGCAAGCATACGCCCGAACAGAGTCCCACAAGCCAGAATAGGACCGAACGGAGTTTTCTGGGGGCAACAATAGGCCTGGACAGAGTCCCGCAGGCAAAAATAGGCCCGAGTAGAGGGGCTGTGCAGGCAAGAAGAGGCCCGAACAGAGTCCTGCAGGCAAGAATAGGCCCAAACGAAGAGCCCCGCTGGCAAGAAGAGACCCGAACAGAGTCCCGAAGGCCAGAAAGGCCCGAACGGAGAGTTCCCCAGGTGAGAATAGGCCCGAACGGAGAGTCCCGCAGGCCACAATAGGCCCGAATAGAGGAGCCCTTAGGCAAAAATAGGCCCGAATAGAGACCCGCTCACAAGAATAGGCCCGAACGGAGAGTCCCGCAGGCCAGAAAAGCCCGAACAGAGGGTCTCGAAGGCGAGAATGGGCCCGAACGAGGGTGCCGCAGACCACGATAGGAGCGAACGGAGAGTCTCGCAGGCCAGAATAGGCCCGAATAGAGTCCCGCAGGGAAGGACAGGCCTGAATAGAGGAGCCCCGCACACACTATCAGGCCTGAATAGCGGAGCCCCGCACGCACGAACAGGCCCGAGTAGCAGAGCCCTGCAAGCACGAACAGACCCGAGTAGCGGAGCCCCGCATGCACGAACAGGCCCAAGTAGTGGAGCCCTGCATGCACCAACAGGCCCGAGTAGCGGAGCCCCGCACGCACAATCAGGCCTGAGTAGCGGAGCTCCGTATGCTAGAACAGGACCGAATATCGGAGCTCCATAAGCACAAAAGGCTGGAATAGAGCAGCCCCGCACGCAACAGGAGACCCCAAAGGAGACTCCCAGAGGCTAGATTAGGTCCGAACGGAGAGTTTTGCAGGTCAGAATTGTCCCAAACGGAGAGACCCGCAGGCAAGAATAGGCCGGAACGGAGAGTCCCGCAGGCAAGAATAGGCCCGAACGAAGAGTTGCGCAGGCGAGAATAGGCCCAAAGGAAAGTCCCGCAGGCGAGAGAATATGCCCAAATTGAGAATACCGCAGGCCAGCATACGCCTGAACGGAGATTCCCGTAGGCAAGCATAGGCCCAAACAGAGTCCCGCAGGCCAGAATAGGCCCCAACGGAGAGTCCTGCAGGCCACAATAGGCCGGAACAGAGATTCCTGCAGGCAAGCATAGGCCCAAACAGAGTCCCGCAGGCCAGAATAGGCCCGAACGGAGTCCCGCAGGCCAGGGTATGCCCGAACGGAGATTCCCGGAGCAAGGATAGGCCCGAACAGAGTCCCGCGGGCAAGAATAGGCCCGAGTAGAGCAGCCATGCAGGCAAGATGAGGCACGAACAGAGTCCCGCTGGCAAGAGTAGCCCTGAACGGAGAACCCTCAGGCAAGAATAGGCTCAAAAGGAGAGTCCCGCAGACAAGAATAGGCCCGAACAGAATCCCAGAGGCAAGAATAGAGGAGCCCCGTAGGCAAGAGTAGGCCCGACTAAAGTCCCGCTCCAGAGAATAGGCCCGAACGGAGAGTCCCGTAGATGAAAAAGGCCTGAACAGAGAGCCCCGCAGGCAGGCATGGGTCCGAACAGAGTCCCACAGGCCAGAATAGTCCCGAACAGAGATTCCCGGAGCAAGAATAGTCCCGAACAGAGATTCCCGGAGCAAGAATAGCCCCGAACAGAATTCCGCAGGCCAGAATAGACCAGAACGGGGATTTCCGAAAGCAACCAAAGGCCCGAACAGAGTCCCGCAGGCCAGCAAACGCCTGAACGGAGATTCCCGAAGGGAAGCCTAGGCCCCAACGAAGAGTCCCGCAGGCCAGAATGGGCCCGAACGGAGATTGTCGGAGGCAAGAAAGGCCCCAGTAGAGTCCCACAAGCAAAAATAGGCCCGAGTAGAGGAGCTGTGCAGGCAAGAAGAGGCCCGAACAGAGTCCCGCAGGCAAGGATACGCCCAAACGGAGAGTCCCGCAGGCAAAAATAGGCCCGAACGGAGAGACCCGCAAGCCAGCATACGAGTGAACAGAGATTCCCGCAGGCAAGCATAGGCCCAAACAGAGTCCTGCAGGCCACAATACGCCCGAACGGAGAGTCCTGCAGGCCACAATAGGGCAGAACAGAGATTCCTGTAGGCAAGCATAGGCCCGAACAGAGTCCCGCAAGCCAGGGTACACCCGAACGGAGATTCTCGGAGCAAGATTAGGCCCTAAAAGAGTCCCGCATTCCAGAATAGTCCCGAACGGAGAGTCCCGAAGGCCAGAGTAGGGCGGAACAGAGATTCTTGCAGGCAAGCACAGGCCCGAACAGAGTCCCGCAGATCCGCACAGGCCAGAACGGAGATTCCCGGAGGCAAGAATAGGCAAGAATAGAGGAGCCCCGGAGGCAAGAATAGGCCCGAGTAAAGTCCCGCTCCAGAGAATAGGCCCGAACGGAGAGTCCCGCAGGCCAGAAAGGCCCGAACGGAGAGTCCCGCAGGCCAACATAGGCCCGAACGGTCATTCCCGCAGGCAAGCATAGGCCCGAACAGAGTCCAGCAGGCCAGCATAGGCCCGAACGGAGATTTCCGGACCAAGAATAGACCCGAACGGTGTCCCGAAGGCAAAATGAGGACCGAGTAGAGGAGCCGTGCAGGCAACAAGACGCCCGAACACTCTCCGGCAAGCAAGAATAAGCCCGAACGCAGAATCCTGCAGGCAAGAAGGGGCCTGAACAGAGTCCCACTGGCAAGAAGAAGCACGAATAGAAGAGGCCCCTAGGCAAGAATAGGCCCGAATAGAGTCCCGCTCCCAAGATTAGGCCCGAACGGAGAGTCCCGCAGGCCAGAAACGACCGAACGGAGGGTCCCGCGGGCCAGAAAAGCCCGAACAGAGGGTCTCGAAGGCGAGAATGGGTCCGAACGAGGGTCCCGCAGATCACGATAGGGGCGAACGGAGAGTCTCGCAGGCCAGAATAGGCCCAAACAGAGTCCCGCAGGGAAGAATAGGCCCGAATAGAGTCCCGCAGGGAAGGACAGGACTGAATAGAGGAGCCCCGCATACACTATCAGGCCTGAATAGCGGAGCCCCGCATGCACGAACAGACCCGAGTAGCAGAGCCCTGCAAGCACGAACAGACCCGAGTAGCGGAGCCCCGCACGCACAATCAGGCCTGAGTAGCGGAGCTCCGCATGCTAGAACAGGACCGAATATCGGAGCTCCGTAAGCACAAAAGGCTGGAATAGAGCAGCCCCGCACGCAACAGGAGACCCCAAAGGAGACTCCCAGAGGCTAGATTAGGTCCGAACGGAGAGTTTTGCAGGTCAGAATTGTCCCGAACGGAGAGTTGCGCAGGTAAGAATAGTCCCGAACGGAGAGTTGCGCAGGCGAGAATAGGCCCAAAGGAAAGTCCCGCAGGCGAGAGAATATGCCCAAATTGAGAATACCGCAGGCCAGCATACGCCTGAACGGAGATTCCCGTAGGCAAGCATAGGCCCAAACAGAGTCCCGCAGGCCAGAATAGGCCCCAACGGAGAGTCCTGCAGGCCACAATAGGCCGGAACAGAGATTCCTGCAGGCAAGCATAGGCCCAAACAGAGTTCCGCAGGCCAGAATAGGCCCGAACGGAGTCCCGCAGGCCAGGGTATGCCCGAACGGAGATTCCCGGAGCAAGGATAGGCCCGAACAGAGTCCCGCGGGCAAGAATAGGCCCGAGTAGAGCAGCCATGCAGGCAAGATGAGGCACGAACAGAGTCCCGCTGGCAAGAGTAGCCCTGAACGGAGAACCCTCAGGCAAGAATAGGCTCAAAAGGAGAGTCCCGCAGACAAGAATAGGCCCGAACAGAATCCCAGAGGCAAGAATAGAGGAGCCCCGTAGGCAAGAGTAGGCCCGACTAAAGTCCCGCTCCAGAGAATAGGCCCGAACGGAGAGTCCCGTAGATGAAAAAGGCCTGAACAGAGAGCCCCGCAGGCAGGCATGGGCCCGAACAGAGTCCCACAGGCCAGAATAGTCCCGAACAGAGATTCCCGGAGCAAGAATAGTCCCGAACAGAGATTCCCGGAGCAAGAATAGCCCCGAACAGAATTCCGCAGGCCAGAATAGACCAGAACGGGGATTTCCGAAAGCAACCAAAGGCCCGAACAGAGTCCCGCAGGCCAGCATACGCCTGAACGGAGATTGCCGAAGGGAAGCCTAGGCCCCAACGAAGAGTCCCGCAGGCCAGAATAGGCCCGAACGGAGATTGTCGGAGGCAAGAATAGGCCCCAATAGAGTCCCACAGGCAAAAATAGGCCCGAGTAGAGGAGCCGTGCAGGCAAGAAGAGGCCCGAACAGAGTCCCGCAGGCAAGGATACGCCCAAATGGAGAGTCCCGCAGGCAAGAATAGGCCCGAACGGAGAGACCCGCAGGCCAGCATACGCCTGAACGGAGATTCCCGCAGGCAAGCATAGGCCCAAACAGAGTCCTGCAGGCCAGAATAGGCCCGAACGGAGAGTCCTGCAGGCCAGAATAGGCCAGAATAGAGATTCCTGCAGGCAAGCATAGGCTCCAACAGAGTCCCGCAAGCCAGGGTACGCCCGAACGGAGATTCCCGGAGCAAGAATAGGCCCGAAAAGAGTCCCGCAGGCCAGAATAGGCCCGAACGGAGATTCCCGCAGGCCAGAGTAGGGCGGAACAGAGATTCCTGCAGGCAAGCATAGGCCCGAACAGAGTCCCGCAGGCCCGAACAGGCCAGAACGGAGATTCCCGGAGGCAAGAATAGGCAAGAATAGAGGAGCCCCGGAGGCAAGAATACGCCCGAGTAAAGTCCCGCTCCAGAGAATAGGCCCGAACGGAGAGTCCCGCAGGCCAACATAGGCCCGAACGGTCATTCCCGCAGGCAAGCATAGGCCCGAACAGAGTCCAGCAGGCCAGCATAGGCCCGAACGGAGATTCCCGGACCAAGAATAGACCCGAACGGTGTCCCGAAGGCAAAATGAGGCCCGAGTAGAGGAGCCGTGCAGGCAAGAAGACGCCCGAACACTCTCCGGCAAGCAAGAATAAGCCCAAACGCAGAATCCTGCAGGCAAGAACGGGCCTGAGCAGAGTCCCACTGGCAAGAATAAGCACGAATAGAAGAGGCCCCAAGGCAAGAATAGGCCCGAGTAGAGTCCCGCTCCCAAGATTAGGCCTGAACGGAGAGTCCCGCAGGCCAGAAACGACCGAACAGAGGGTCCCGCGGCCGAGAATAGGCCCGAAGAGATGTCCTGCAGGCGAGAATACGCCCAAACTGAGAATCCCACAGGTCAGCATAACCCTGAAAGTGGATTCCTGCAGGCAAGCATACGCCCGAACAGAGTCCCACAAGCCAGAATAGGACCGAACGGAGTTTTCTGGGGGCAACAATAGGCCTGGACAGAGTCCCGCAGGCAAAAATAGGCCCGAGTAGAGGGGCTGTGCAGGCAAGAAGAGGCCCGAACAGAGTGCTGCAGGCAAGAATAGGCCGAAACGAAGAGCCCCGCTGGCAAGAAGAGGCCCGAACAGAGTCCCGCAGGCCAGAATAGGCCCGAACGGAGTCCCGCAGGCCAGGGTATGCCCGAACGGAGATTCCCGGAGCAAGGATAGGCCCGAACAGAGTCCCGCGGGCAAGAATAGGCCCGAGTAGAGCAGCCATGCAGGCAAGATGAGGCACGAACAGAGTCCCGCTGGCAAGAGTAGCCCTGAACGGAGAACCCTCAGGCAAGAATAGGCTCAAAAGGAGAGTCCCGCAGACAAGAATAGGCCCGAACAGAATCCCAGAGGCAAGAATAGAGGAGCCCCGTAGGCAAGAGTAGGCCCGACTAAAGTCCCGCTCCAGAGAATAGGCCCGAACGGAGAGTCCCGTAGATGAAAAAGGCCTGAACAGAGAGCCCCGCAGGCAGGCATGGGCCCGAACAGAGTCCCACAGGCCAGAATAGTCCCGAACAGAGATTCCCGGAGCAAGAATAGTCCCGAACAGAGATTCCCGGAGCAAGAATTGTCCCGAACAGAGATTCCCGGAGCAAGAATAGCCCCGAACAGAATTCCGCAGGCCAGAATAGACCAGAACGGGGATTTCCGAAAGCAACCAAAGGCCCGAACAGAGTCCCGCAGGCCAGCATACGCCTGAACGGAGATTGCCGAAGGGAAGCCTAGGCCCAAAAGAAGAGTCCCGCAGGCCAGAATAGGCCCGAACGGAGATTGTCGGAGGCAGGAAAGGCGCCATCAGAGTCCCACAGGCAAAAATAGGCCCGAGTAGAGGAGCCGTGCAGGCAAGAAGAGGCCCGAACAGAGTCCCGCAGGCAAGGATACGCCCAAATGGAGAGTCCCGCAGGCAAGAATAGGCCCGAACAGAGAGACCCGCAGGCCAGCATACGCCTGAACGGAGATTCCCGCAGGCAAGCATAGGCCCAAACAGAGTCCTGCAGGCCACAATAGGCAAGAATAGAGATTCCTGCAGGCAAGCATAGGCCCGAACAGAGTCCCGCAAGCCAGGGTACGCCCGAACGGAGATTCCCGGAGCAAGCATAGGCCCGAACAGAGTCCCGCAGGCCCGAACAGGCCAGAACGGAGATTCCCGGAGGTAAGAATAGGCAAGAATAGAGGAGCCCCGGAGGCAAGAATAGGCCCGAGTAAAGTCCCGCTCCAGAGAATAGGCCGGAACGGAGAGTCCCGGAGGCCAGAAAGGTCCGAACGGAGAGTCCCGCAGGCCAACATAGGCCCGAACGGTCATTCGCGCAGGCAAGCATAGGCCCGAACAGAGTCCAGCAGGCCAGCATAGGCCCAAACGGAGATTCCCGGACCAAGAATAGACCCGAACGGTGTCCCGAAGGCAAAATGAGGCCCGAGTAGTGGAGCCGTGCAGGCAAGAAGACGCCCGAACACTGTCCGGCAAGCAAGAATAAGCCCGAACGCAGAATCCTGCAGGCAAGAACGGGCCTGAACAGAGTCCCACTGGCAAGAAGAAGCACGAATAGAAGATGCCCCTAGGCAAGAATAGGCCCGAGTAGAGTCCCGCTCCCAAGATTAGGCCCGAACGGAGGGTCCCGCGGGCGAGAATAGGCCCGAAGAGATGTCCTGCAGGCGAGAATACGCCCAAACTGAGAATCCCACAGGTCAGCATAACCCTGAAAGGAGATTCCCGCAGGCAAGCATAGGCCCAAACAGAGTCCCACAAGACAAAATAGGACCGAACGGAGTTTTCCGGGGGCAACAATAGGCCTGGACAGAGTCCCGCAGGCAAAAAGAGGCCCGAGTAGAGGGGCTGTGCAGGCAAGAAGAGGCCCGAACAGAGTCCTGCAGGCAAGAATAGGCCCAAACGAAGAGCCCCGCTGGCAAGAAGAGACCCGAACAGAGTCCCGAAGGCCAGAAAGGCCCGAACGGAGAGTTCCCCAGGTGAGAATAGGCCCGAACGGAGAGTCCCGCAGGCCAGAATAGGCCCGAATAGAGGAGCCCTTAGGCAAAAATAGGCCCGAATACAGACCCGCTCACAAGAATAGGCCCGAACGGAGAGTCCCGCAGGCCAGAAAAGCCCGAACAGAGGGTCTCGTTGCGAGACTGGGCCCGAACGAGGGTCCCACAGACCACGATAGGAGCGAACGGAGAGTCTCGCAGGTCAGAATAGGCCCGAACAGAGTCCCGCAGGGAAGTATAGGCCCGAATAGAGTCCCGCAGGGAAGCAGAGGCCTGAATAGAGGAGCCCCGCACACACTATCAGGCCTGTATAGCGGAGCCCCGCACGCACGAACAGGCCCAAGCAGTTTAGCCCCGCACGCACAATCAGGCCTGAGTAGCGGAGCTCCACATGCTAGAACAGGACCGAATATCGGAGCTCCGTAAGCACAAAAGGCTGGAATAGAGCAGCCCCGCACGCAACAGGAGACCCCAAAGGAGACTCCCAGAGGCTAGATTAGGTCCGAACGGAGAGTTTTGCAGGTCAGAATTGTCCCAAACGGAGAGACCCGCAGGCAAGAATAGGGCGGAACGGAGAGTCCCGCAGGCAAGAATAGGCCCGAACGAAGAGTTGCGCAGGCGAGAATAGGCCCAAAAGGAAAGTCCCGCAGGCGAGAGAATATGCCCAAATTGAGAATACCGCAGGCCAGCATACGACTGAACGGAGATTCCCGTAGGCAAGCATAGGCCCAAACAGAGTCCCGCAGGCCAGAATAGGCCCCAACGGAGAGTCCTGCAGGCCACAGTAGGCCGGAACAGAGATTCCTGCAGTCAAGCATAGGCCCAAACAGAGTCCCGCAGGCCAGAATAGGCCCGAACGGAGTCCCGCAGGCCAGGGTATGCCCGAACGGAGATTCCCGGAGCAAGGATAGGCCCGAACAGAGTCCCGCGGGCAAGAATAGGCCCGAGTAGAGCAGCCATGCAGGCAAGATGAGGCACGAACAGAGTCCCGCTGGCAAGAGTAGCCCTGAACGGAGAACCCTCAGGCAAGAATAGGCTCAAAAGGAGAGTCCCGCAGACAAGAATAGGCCCGAACAGAATCCCAGAGGCAAGAATAGAGGACCCCGTAGGCAAGAGTAGGCCCGACTAAAGTCCCGCTCCATAGAATAGGCCCGAACGGAGAGTCCCGTAGATGAAAAAGGCCTGAACAGAGAGCCCCGCAGGCAGGCATGGGCCCGAACAGAGTCCCACAGGCCAGAATAGTCCCGAACAGAGATTCCCGGAGCAAGAATAGTCCCGAACAGAGATTCCCGGAGCAAGAATAGCCCCGAACAGAATTCCGCAGGCCAGAATAGACCAGAACGGGGATTTCCGAAAGCAACCAAAGGCCCGAACAGAGTCCCGCAGGCCAGCAAACGCCTGAACGGAGATTGCCGAAGGGAAGCCTAGGCCCCAACGAAGAGTCCCGCAGGCCAGAATGGGCCCGAACAGAGATTGTCGGAGGCAAGAAAGGCCCCAGTAGAGTCCCACAGGCAAAAATAGGCCCGAGTAGAGGAGCCGTGCAGGCAAGAAGAGGCCCGAACAGAGTCCCACAGGCAAGGATACGCCCAAACGGAGAGTCCCGCAGGCAAAAATAGGCCCGAACGGAGAGACCCGCATGCTAGCATACGCCTGAACCGAGATTCCCGCAGGCAAGCATAGGCCCAAACAGAGTCCTGCAGGCCAGAATACGCCCGAACGGAGAGTCCTGCAGGCCACAATAGGTCAGAACAGAGATTCCTGCAGGCAAGCATAGGCCCGAACAGAGTCCCGCAAGCCAGGGTACACCCGAACGGAGATTCTCGGAGCAAGATTAGGCCCTAAAAGAGTCCCGCAGGCCAGAATAGGCCCGAACGGAGAGTCCCGAAGGCCAGAGTAGGGCGGAACAGAGATTCTTGCAGGCAAGCATAGGCCCGAACAGAGTCCCGCAGGTCCGCACAGGCCAGAACGGAGATTCCCGGAGGCAAGAATAGGCAAGAATAGAGGAGCCCCGGAGGCAAGAATACGCCCGAGTAAAGTCCCGCTCCAGAGAATAGGCCCGAACGGAGAGTCCCGCAGGCCAACATAGGCCCGAACGGTCATTCGCGCAGGCAAGCATAGGCCCGAACAGAGTCCAGCAGGCCAGCATAGGCCCGAACGGAGATTCCCGGACCAAGAATAGACCCGAACGGTGTCCCGAAGGCAAAATGAGGCCCGAGTAGAGGAGCCGTGCAGGCAACAAGACGCCCGAACACTCTCCGGCAAGCAAGAATAAGCCCGAACGCAGAATCCTGCAGGCAAGAACGGGCCTGAACAGAGTCCCACTGGCAAGAAGAAGCACGAATAGAAGAGGCCCCTAGGCAAGAATAGGCCCGAGTAGAGTCCCGCTCCCGCTCCCAAGATTAGGCCCGAACGGAGAGTCCCGCAGGCCAGAATAGGCCCGAATAGAGGAGCCCTTAGGCAAAAATAGGCCCGAATAGAGACCCGCTCACAAGAATAGGCCCGAATGGAGAGTCCGGCAGGCCAGAAAAGCCCGAACAGAGGGTCTCGAAGGCGAGAATGGGTCCGAACGAGGGTCCCGCAGATCACGATAGGGGCGAACGGAGAGTCTCGCAGGCCAGAATAGGCCCAAACAGAGTCCCGCAGGGAAGTATAGGCCCGAATAGAGTCCCGCAGGGAAGGACAGGCCTGAATAGAGGAGCCCCGCACACACTATCAGGCCTGAATAGCGGAGCCCCACATGCACGAACAGGCCCGAGTAGCAGAGCCCTGCAAGCACGAACAGACCCGAGAACCGGAGCCCCGCATGCACGAACAGGCCCAAGGAGTGGAGCCCCGCATGCACCAACAGGCCCGAGTGGCGGAGCCCCGCACGCACAATCAGGCCTGAGTAGCGGAGCTCCGCATGCTAGAACAGGACCGAATATCGGAGCTCCGTAAGCACAAAAGGCTGGAATAGAGCAGCCCCGCAAGCAACAGGAGACCCCAAAGGAGACTCCCAGAGGCTAGATTAGGTCCGAACGGAGCGTTTTGCAGGTCAGAATTGTCCCGAACGGAGAGACCCTCAGGCAAGAATAGGCCGGAACGGAGAATCCCGCAGGCAAGAATAGGCCCGAACGGAGAGTTGCGCAGGCGAGAATAAGCCCAAAGGAAAGTCCCGCAGGCGAGAGAATATGCCCAAATTGAGAATACCGCAGGCCAGCATACGACTGAACGGAGATTCCCGTAGGCAAGCATAGGCCCAAACAGAGTCCCGCAGGCCAGAATAGGCCCGAACGGAGTCCCGCAGGCCAGGGTATGCCCGAACGGAGATTCCCGGAGCAAGGATAGGCCCGAAGGGATTCCCGCAGGCAAGAATAGGCCCGAGTAGAGCAGCCATGCAGGCAAGATGAGGCACGAACAGAGTCCTGCTGGCAAGAGTAGCCCTGAATGGAGAACCCACAGGCAAGAATAGGCTCAAACGGAGAGTCCCGCAGACAAGAATAGGCCCGAACAGAATCCCAGAGGCAAGAATAGAGGAGCCCCGTAGGCAAGAGTAGGCCCGACTAAAGCCCCGCTCCAGAGAATAGGCCCGAACAGAGAGTCCCGTAGGCGAAAAAGGCCTGAACAGAGAGCCCCGCAGGCAGGCATGGGCCCGAACAGAGTCCCACAGGCCAGAATAGTCCCGAACAGAGATTCCCGGAGCAAGAATAGCCCCGAACAGAATTCCGCAGGCCAGAATAGGCCAGAACGGGGATTTCCGAAGGCAACCAAAGGCCCGAACAGAGTCCCGCAGGCCAGCATACGCCTGAACGGAGATTGCCGAAGGGAAGCCTAGGCCCGAACGAAGAGTCCCGCAGGCCAGAATAGGCCCGAACGGAGATTGTCGGAGGCAAGAATAGGCCCCAAAAGAGTCCCACAGGCAAAAATAGGCCCGAGTAGAGGAGCCGTGCAGGCAAGAAGAGGCCCGAACAGAGTCCCGCGGGCAAGAATACGCCCAAACGGAGAGTCCCGCAGGCAAGAATAGCCCCGAACGGAGAGACCCAGAGGCCAGCGTATGCCTGAAGGAGATTCCCGGAGGCAAGCATAGGCCCAAACAGAGTCCTGCAGGCCAGAATAGGCCCGAACGGAGAGTCCTGCAGGCCAGAATAGGCCAGAACAGAGATTCCATGCAGGCAAGCATAGGCCCGAACAGAGTCCCGCAAGCAAGGGTACGCCCGAACGGAGATTCCCGGACCAAGAATAGACCCGAACGGTGTCCCGAAGGCAAAATGAGGCCCGAGTAGAGGAGCCGTGCAGGCAAGAAGACGCCCGAACACTGTCCGGCAAGCAAGAATAAGCCCGAACGCAGAATCCTGCAGGCAAGAACGGGCCTGAACAGAGTCCCACTGGCAAGAAGAAGCACGAATAGAAGAGGCCCCTAGGCAAGAATAGGCCCGAGTAGAGTCCCGCTCCCAAGATTAGGCCCGAACGGAGAGTCCCGCAGGCCAGAAACGACCGAACGGAGGGTCCCGCGGCCGAGAATAGGCCCGAAGAGATGTCCTGCAGGCGAGAATACGCCCAAACTGAGAATCCCACAGGTCAGCATAACCCTGAAAGGAGATTCCCGCAGGCAAGCATAGGCCCGAACAGAGTCCCACAAGCCAAAATAGGACCGAGCGGAGTTTTCCGGGGGCAACAATAGGCCTGGACAGAGTCCCGCAGGCAAAAAGAGGCCCGAGTAGAGGGGCTGTGCAGGCAAGAAGAGGCCCGAACAGAGTCCTGCAGGCAAGAATAGGCCCAAACGAAGAGCCCCGCTGGCAAGAAGAGACCCGAACAGAGTCCCGAAGGCCAGAGAGGCCCGAACGGAGAGTTCCCCAGGTGAGAATAGGCCCGAACGGAGATTCCCGGAGGCAATCATAGGTCCGAACGGAGTCCCGCAGGCCAGAATAGGCCATAAGGCAATTCCCGCAGGCGAGAATCCTCCCAAACTGAGAATCTCACATGCCAGCATAAGCCCGAACAGACAGTCCTGCCGGCAAGAATACACCTGAAGAAAGAGTCCTGCAGGCCAGAAAGGCCCGAGCGGATATTGCCGCAGGCAAGCATAGGCCCGAACAGAGTCCCGCAGGCAAGAAGAGACCCGAACGGAGAGTTCCGCAGGCCAAATTAATCCCGAACGGAGAGTTCCTCGGGTGAGACTAGGCCCGATCGGAGATTCCCGCAAGAAAGCATAGGCCCACACAGAATTCCGCAGGTCAGACTAGGCCAGAACGGAGATTTGCGCAGGCAAGCATAGGCCCGAACAGTGTACCGCAGGCAATGATAGGTCTGAACGGAGATTCCCGGAGGCAGGACTAGGCCCGAACAGCGTCCCGGAGGCAAGAACAGGCTCGAGTAGAGGAGCCGTGCAGGCAAGAAGAGGTCCGGACAGAGTCTCGCAGGCAAGAATACGCCCAAACGGAGAGTCCCGCAGGCAAGAATAGGCCCGAACGAAGAGTCCCGCAGGCCAGAATAGGCCCGAAGGGAAGTCCCGCAGGCAAGAATACGCTCAAGCTGAGAATCCCGCAGGCCAGCATAGGCCTGAACAGACATTCCCGCAGGCAAGCATAGGCCCGAATAGAGTCCCGCAGGCCAGAAGAGGCCCGAACGGAGATTTTCGGAGGCAGGAATAGGCCCGAACAGAGTCCCACAGGCAAGAATAGGCCCAAGTAGAGGAGCCGTGCTGGCAAGAAGAGGCCCGAACAGAGTCCCGCAGGCAAGAATAGGCCCGAAAGGAGAGCCCCGCAGGCAAGAATAGTCTCGAACGGAGAGTCCCACAGGACCGGATCCAACTTGATCCAACAGATTGGAACTGGATCCATCCGGCTCCAACTGGTTCCATATGGACCCAGCTGGATCCATCAGATTTGAACTGGTTCTTGCAGAATCCGACCGGTTCCAGGCGGTTCGATCTGGATCCATTCGGTTAGACCGGTTCCTTCCGGAACTCTCTGGTTGCAACCGATTCCATCCGCACCCAGCCGGATCAATCAGGTTTCAACTGGTTCCACCTGGATCCAACCGGTTCCAGGCGGTTCCAACTGGATCCATCCCGTTCCAACCAGTTCTTTCTGGAATTATCCGGTTCCAACTGGATCCATCCAGTTCCAACCAGTTCCTTCCGGATCTATTCAGTTCCAACTGGTTCCATCCAGATCGATCTGGTTCCAAACGGTTCCACCCGGATCAATCAGCTTCCAATTGGATCCATCCGGATCCAGCCGGATCAATCAGGTTTCAACTGCCTCCACCTGGATCCAACCAGTTCCAGCTGGCTCCAACTGGATCCATCCGGTTCCAACCGGTTCCGTTCGGAACTATCCGGTTCCAACCGTATAGTTCCTGATACATCCGCTTCTAAGCGGATCCAGCCGGATCCATCAGGTTTCAACTGGTTCCAGCTGGATCCAACCGGTTCCAACTGGATCCATCTGGTTCCAACCGGTTCATTCTGGAACTACCTGGTTCCAACCTTTTCCATCCGGATCCATACGTTTCCAACTAGATCCATCTAGCTCCAACCGTATCCATCTGTCTCCAAACAGTTCCAACCAGATCCAACAGGTTCCAGTTGGCTCCCTCCGGTTCCAAATGGATCCATCCCGTTCCATCCAGTTCCAACCGGTTACTATAGGTTCCATCTGGATCCAACCAGATCCAACCTGATCCCTCCTATTCCAAGCGAATCCAACCACTCCATCCAATTCCAAATGGATCGAATCAGCTTGAACGAATCTCCTTGAATGCCATTGAATCCCAACAAATTCCAACAAATCGCATCAAATCCCATCGAATTCCATCCAATCACGTCGAATCCCGTCACACCCCTTTGAATCGCATTGAATTCCGTCAAATCACGACGAATCTATTCAAACCCCGTTGAACCCTGTCGATTCTTGTCGAATCCTGTTGAATCGTGTCAAATCGTATTGAGTTCCATCACAACACGTCAAAATGCTTCGATTCCTGTCAAATTGCATCAACGGCATCGAATCGCTTCAAGTCGGTTCCAAACCCGTTGAATTCCATTGAATCGTATTAAATGGCTTCGATTGGCGTCTGATCGGGTCGATTCCTGTCACATCCCATCGCATCTCATTAAATTGGTTGAACCGTGTCAATCTGTGTCATGTTGCATTGAATCCCTTCAAACAAAGTCGAGTGCCATCGAATTGGGTCGAATCAAGTCGAATGGCATGGAATCCTGTGGAATCTTGTCGAATCACGTTGAATCCTGTCAGATTGCCTCTAATCGTGTCAAATCGTGTGGAATCGCTTCGATACCTGTCGAATCTCGTCGATTCCCATCAAAGGCCGTCCAATCACATTGAATGGCTTTGAATCGGAAGCAATGGACTAGATTAGAATGGAGTAAGGTAGGGTAAGTTTGGGTAGGGTAGACTACGGTGGACTATAGCAGACTGGAGTAAACTAGACTAGTAGTCTAGACAATTTCCCTAGGCTAGTAGCCTATATGAGTAGACAAGAGTAGGGTAATGTGGGGTAGCGTAGGGTAGGGGAGCGAAGGATGGAATAGAGACAGTAGAAGAAGAGAATAGAGTTGAATTGTGTTGAATTGCCTCGAGTTGCATCGAATATCATCAACTCATGTCGAATCGCATTGAATAGAGTCTATTAGAGCAGGGTAGTGTAGGATAGAATAGACTAGGGCAGGAAAGAGTAGAATAGAATAGAAAACAACAGAACAGAATAGAATAGATTACGGTAGGGTGGGGTATTGCAGAATAGAATAGAGTAGAACAGAACAGAATAGAATAGAATCGATTAGGGTAGGGTAGGTTGGGATAGAGAGAATAGAAGACTAGAATAGAACAGAAAAGAGCAGACTAGAAAAGGACAGATTAGTGTACGGTAGAGTAGGATAGGGTAGAATAGAATAGAAATGAATAGAATAAAAGAGAATAGAGTCGAATTGTATCAAATTTCGTGGAATCGCATTAAATCACATGGAATAGAAGAGATTAGAGTAGGGTAGGATAGGATAGAATGGAAAGGAATAGAACAGACCAGAACGGCATAGAACAGAAGTGAAAGGAACAGAAGAGGGTAGGGCAGGGTAGAATTGAGTAGGGTACTGTAGAGTCAAATAGAATGTAATAGAATAGATTAGGGTAGGGTAGGGTAGCATAGGGTGGAATAGAGAGTAGAAGAAGAGAAGAGAACACAATTGAAAAGAGTCAAATCGAATAGATTAGAGTTGGACAGAGTAGGGGAGGGGAGGGTAGAATAGAATGGCATAGAACAGAACAGAACACAATAGAAAGCATAGCAGAGAGCAGAATAGGGAAGAGTGGAGTTGAATAGAGTCGAAAAGAGCCGAATGGAGCCGAACTGAGCTGAATCAAGACGAAACGAGATGAATCGAGACGAAACGAGATGAATCGAGACAAATCGAGCCGAATTGCGCCTCAGCGCATTGTATCACGGAGAATCGTGTCGCATCCCGTCAAATCGTGTCGAATTGCATCGAATCAAATCGAATTGTATTTGAGCTGAATCGCGTCGAATCGTGTCGAAATGTGTCAAGTCGAATCCAATGGAATAGAGTAGGGTAGGGTAGGGTAGGGTAGAAAATAGAATAGAGTAAAATAGAACTGAACAGAAAGAATACAGTAGAATAGAGTAAAGCAGAATAGAGTTGAATAGAGGCGAATAGAGCCCAGTGGAGATGAAACGAGACAAATTGCTTTGAATCGCGTCGAATAGAATCAATTGGAGTCAACTAGAGCAGGGTAGGGTAGGGTAGGGTAGAATAGAATAGTCCAGAATGGAGTGGGGTTACTGTTGTTTGTTGTTCGGGAGTTAGGGTTGTTTGTTGTTAGGGGGTTAGTTTTGTTTGTTGTTAGGTGGTTAGTGTTGTTTGTTCTTAGCGGGTTAGTGTTCTTTGTTGTTAGTGGGTTAGGGTTGTTTGTTGTTAGTGGGTTAGGGTTGTTTGTTGTTACGGTGTGAGGTTTGTTTGTTGTTGGGGGATGGTGTTTATTGTTAGGGGGTTAGGTTTGTTTGTTCTTAGGGGGATAGGGTGGTTTGTTGTTAGTGGGTTAGTGTTGTTTGTTGTTAGGGTGTTAGTGTTGTTTGTTGTTAGCGTGTTAGTGTTGTTTTTTGTTGGGGGTTAGTGTTTTTTGTTGTTAGGGGGTTAGGGTTGTTTGTTGATAGGGGGTTAGGGTTGTTTGTTGCTAAGGTGTTAGGGTTCTTTGTTGTTAGAGGGTTAGTGTTGTTTGTTGATAGGGGGTTAGGGTTGTTTGTTGTTAGGGGATTAGTGTTGTTTCTTGTTAGGGGTTTAGGGTTGTTTGTTGTTAGTGGCTAAGGGTTGTTTGTTGTTGGGGGATAGGGTTGTTTGTTGATAGGGAGTTAGGGTTTGTTTTTACGGGGTTAGGGTTTTTTCTTGTTAGGGGGTTAGTGTTGTTTGTTGTTAGGGGGTTAATGTTGTTTGTTGTTAAGGGGTTAGTGTTGTTTATTTTTCGGGGTTTAGGGTTGTTTGTTGTTAGGGGTTAGTGTTGTTTGTTGTAAAGGGATTAGGCTTGTTTGTTGATAGGGGGTTAGGATTTGTTTGTTGTTAGGGGGTTAGGGTTCTTTTTTGTAAGAGGGTTAGTGTTTGTTGTAGGGGGTTGCTGTTGTTTGTTGTTAGGGGGTTAGTGTTGTTTTTTGTTAGGGGGTTAGTGTTGGTTGTTGTTAGGGGGTTAGGGTTGTTTGTTGTTAGTGGGTTAAGGTTGTTTGCCGGTAGGCGGTTAGTGTTGTTTGTTGTTAGGGGGTTAGGGTTGTTTCTTGTTAGGAGGTTAGTGTTGTTTTTTCTTAGGGGGTTAGTGTTGTTTGTTGTTAGGGGGTTAGTGTTGTTTGTTTTTAGGGGTTTAGTGTTGTTTGTTCTTTGGGGGTTCGTGTTGTTTGTTGGTAGGGGGTTAGGGTTGTTTGTTGGTAGGCGGTTAGGGTTGTTTGTTATTAGGGGGATAGGGTTGTTTGTTGTTAGGGGGTTAGGGTTGTTTCTTGTTATGGGGTTAGTGTTGTTTTTTGTTAGGGGGTTAGTGTTGTTTGTTGTTAGGGGGATAGTGTTGTTTGTTGTTAGGGGGTTAGTGTTGTTTGTTGTTACTTGGTTAGGGTTGTTTGTTTTGGGGGTTATTGTTGTTTGTTGTTAGGGGGTTAGTGTTGTTTTTTTTTAGGTTTTTAGGGTTGTTTGTTGTTAGGGGGTTAGTGTTGTTTGTTGTTAGGGGTTAGGGTTGTTTGTTGTTTTGGGGTTAGGGATGTTTCTTGTTAGGGGGTGAGTGTTGTTTGTTGTTAGAGGGTTAGTGTTGTTTGTTGTTAGAGGGTTAGTGTTTTTTGTTGTTAGGGGTTTAGAGTTGTTTGTTGTTAGGGGGTTAGGGTTGTTTGTTTTTAGGGGTTAGGGTTGTTTGTTGTTAGGGGGTTAGGGTTTGTTGTTAGGGGGTTAGTGTTGTTTGCTGTTAGGGGGTTAGTGTTGTTTGTTGTTAGGGGGTTAGTTTTGTTTGTTGTTAGGTGGTTAGTGTTGTTTGTTCTTAGCGGGTTAGTGTTCTTTGTTGTTAGTGGGTTAGGGTTGTTTGTTGTTACGGGGTTAGGGTTGTTTGTTGTTACGGTGTGAGGTTTGTTTGTTGTTGGGGGATGGTGTTGTTTATTGTTAGGAGGTTAGGTTTGTTTGTTCTCAGGGGGATAGGGTGGTCTGTTGTTAGTGGGTTAGGGTTGTTTGTTGTCAGGGGGTTAGTGTTGTTTGTTGTTAGCGTGTTAGTGTTGTTTTTTGTTGGGGGTTAGTGTTTTTTGTTGTTCGGGGGTTAGGGTTGTTTGTTATTAGGGATTTAGGGTTGTTTGTTGTTAGGGGATTAGTGTTGTTTGTTGTTGGGGGTTAGGGTTGTTTGTTGTTAGGGGGTTAGTGTTGTTTGTTCTTAGGGGGTTAGTGTTGTTTGCTGTTAGGGGTTTAGTGTTGTTTGTTGTTAGGGGGTTATTGTTGTTTGTTGTTAGTGTGTTAGGGTTGTTTGTTGTTAGGGGGTTAGTGTTGTTTGTTGTTGGGGGTTCGGGTTGTTTCCTAGCGGGTTGGGTGTTTTGTTGTTACGGGGTTAGGGTTGTTTGTTAGGGGGTTATGGTTGTTTTTGTTAGGGGGTCATGGTTGTTTGTTCTTAGGGGGTTAGGGTTGCTTCTTAGGGGTTACGGTTGTTTTTGTTAGGGGGTTAGCGTTCTTTGTTAGGGGTTAGGGGTGTTTGTTGTTAGGGTGTTAGAGTTCTTTGCTGTTAGTTGGTTAGGGTTGTTTTTTGTTAAGGGGTTAGTGTTCCTTGTTGTTAGGTGTTAGGGTTGTTTATTGTTAGGGGGTAGTATTGTTTGTTGTTAGGGGGTTAGGGCTGTTTGTTGTTAGTGGGTTAGGGTTGTTTGTTGTTAGGGGGTTAGTGTTGTTTGTTGTTAGTGGCTTAGAGTTGTTTGTTGTTAGGGGGATAGGGTTGTTGGTTGTTAGGGAGTTAGTGTTGTTGCCTAGGGGTTGGGTGTTTTTTTGTTAGGGCGTTAGGGTTGTTTGTTAGGGGTTTATCGTTGTTTTTTAGGGGGTTAGTGTTGTTTGTAGTTAGGGTGTTACGGTTGTTTCTTAGGGGGTTGGATTTTTTGTTGTTAGGGTGTTAGAGTTGTTTGTTAGGGTGTTAGGGTTGTTTGTTTTAGGGGCTTAGTGTTGTTTGTTGTTAGGGGGTTAGGGTTGTTTGTTGTTAGGTTTCTAAGGTTGTTTGTTTTTAGGGGGTTAGTGTTGTTTGTTGTTGGGGGTTAGTGTTGTTTGTTGTTAAGGGGTTAGTGTTGTTTGTTGTTAGGGGGTTAGTGTTGTTTGTTGTTAGGTGTTAGGTTTGTTTCTTAGGGGGTTGGGTTTTTTTTGTTAGGGTGTTAGGGTTGTTTGTTAGTGGTTTATGGTTGTTTTTGTTACGGGGTTAGGGTTGTTTGTTGTTAGGGTGTTAGGGTTGTTTCTTAGGGGGTTGGGTCTTTTGTTGTTAGGGGGTTAGGGTTGTTTGTTCGTAGGTTATGGTTGTTTTTGTTGGGGGTTAGGGTTGTTTGTTGTTAGGGGGTTAGGGTTGTTTGTTTTTAGTGGATTAGGGTTGTTTGTTGTTAGGGGGTAGTGTTGTTTGTTTTTAGGGGGTTAGGGCTCTTTGTGGTTAGGGGGTTAGGCTTGTTTGTTGTTAGTGGGTTAGGGTTGTTTCTTGTTAGGGGCTTAGTGTTGTTTGTTGTTAGGGTATTAGGGTTGTTTCTTGTTAGGGGTTTCGTTTTGTTTCTTGTTAGTGTTGTTTATTGTTAGGGGTTTAGTGTTGTTCGTTGTTAGGGGTTTAGGGTTGTTTGTTGTTAAGAGGTTAGGGTTGTTTGTTGTTAGGGGTTAGTGTTGTTTGTTGTTAGTGCGTTAGGTTTGTTTGTTGTTAGGGGTTAGGGTTTTTTGTTGTTAGGGTGTTAGGTTTGTTTGGGGGTTGGGTTTTTTGTTGTTAGGTGTTTGGGTTGTTTGTTACGGGTTTATGGTTGTTTTGTTGGGAGTTAGTGTTGTTTGTTGTTACGGGGTTAGGGTTGTTTGTTGTTAGGGGTTAGTGTTGTTTCTTGTTAGGGGTTTAGGGTTTTTTGTTGTTAGGGGTTAGTGTTGTTTGTTGTTAGGGGTTTAGGGTTGTTTGTTAGGTGGTTAGGGTTGTTTTTGTTAGGGGGTTAGGGCATTTTGTTAGGGGGTTAAGGTTGTTTTTGTTAGGGGTTTAGGGTTGTTTGTTAGAGGGTTAGGGTTTCTTGTTAGGGGGTTAGGGTTGTTTGTTAGGGTGTTAGGGTTGTTTGTTGTTAGGGGGTTAGGATTGTTTGTCGTTAGGGGGTTAAAGTTGTTTGTTAGGGTGTTAGGGTTGTTTGTTGTTAGGGGGTTAGGGTTGTTTGTTTTTAGGGGTTTAGGGTTGTTTGTTAGTGGGTTAGGGTTGCTTTGCCTTTTTCCTTCCCTTTTTCATTGCCTTTTTGCCGTTTTGTCTTGCCTGTTTTCCTTTTTGCCTCTTTTCTTTTTTTCCTTCTGCCTTGTCTTTTGTCCTTTTGCCTTCCCTTTTTCATTTTTACTTTGTTGCCTTTTTACCTTTCTTTCCCTTCTGTTTTTGCCTTTTTGTTGCCATATTCCCTTGTGTTTTTGGAGATTTTTGCCTTTTTTCCTTCCCTTTTTTCCATTTTAAATTTGACTTATCTCTTCCTTTTTGCATTGCCTTTTGCATTTTTCGTTTGCCTTTAGCCTTTATTCCTTCTTTTTATTGCTTTTTTGCCCTTTTACTTTTTTACCTTTTTGCCTTTTTCCTTCCCTTGCCTTGCTTTGCTTTGTGTTTCTCTTTTTGTCTTGCATTGTGTTTTTGCCTTTTTGCCTTGACTTCTCTTTTGACTTCTTGACTTTTTGCCTTGTTTTTGCCTTTTTCCCTTGTCTTTTTGCCTTTTTCCTTTTTTGCCTTTCCTTTTTGCCTTGACTTTTTCCCTTTTAAGCTTGCCTTTTTCATTGCCTTTTTGCCTTTATGACTTGCCTTTTTACCTTTTTACCAGTTTGCCTTCCCTTTTTCGTTTTTACTGTATCATCTAGCCATTTTGCATTTTTGTCTCGCCTTTTTCCTTCTCTGTTTTTGCCTTGCATTTAACCTTTTTGCGTTGTCTTTTGACTTTTTTCCTCTGCCTTTTTTCTGTTTGCATTATCTTTTTTTCTTTTTGTCCTTTTGCCTTGCCTTTTTGGCTTTACCTCTTTGCCTTGTTTTTTTCCCTTTTTGTCTTGCCTTTTTGCCTCAGTTTATTCCCTTTTTTGCTGCCCGTTTTAGCTTTTTGCTTGTGTTTTTGACTTTTTCCCCATTTGTCTTTTTTCCTTTTTGTGTTATCTTTTTGCCTTTTTGTCTTTTTTCCTTGCCTTTTTTCCTTTTTTGCCTTGCCTTCTTCCTTGCCTTTATTTCTTTTTGCTTTTTTCCCTTTTTACCTGCCTTGTATTGCCTTTTTGCCTTGCCTTTTTGCCTTTTTTTCTTTTTCCCTTGTCTTTTTGGCTTTTTCCTTGCCTTTTTTCCATTTTAAATTTTGCCTTATCTCTTTTCCGTTTGCATTTTTGCATTGCCTTTTTACCTTTTTGTTCTGCCTTTTAGACTTTATTCCTTTCCTTGCATTGCCTTTTTGCATTTTAGTTTTTCATCTTTTTCCTCTCCTTGCCTTGCATTTTTACCTTTTTGTCTTGCCTTTTGTTTTTGCCTTTTTGTCTTGACTTGCCTTCTGACTTTTTTCCTTTTTTCTTGTCTTTTTGCCTTTTTCCCTTTCCTTTTTGCCTTTTGTCTTGCCTTTTCCCTTGCCTTTTTGATTGCCTTTTTGCCATTATGATTTGCCTTTTTGCCTTTTACCGTATTGTCTTCACTTTTTGCCTTTTCGTTTTCCCTTTTTGCTTTTTCTCTTTTTGCGTTGCATTTTCCCTTTTTGCCTTGCCTTTCAACTTTTTGTCTCTTTGCCTTTTTTCCTTTCTGTCCCTTTGCCTTGCCTTTTTTCTTTTTTCCTTCCCGTCTTCCTTTTTTGCCTTTTTACCTTGCGTTGACATTTTACCTTTTTTCTTTGCCTTTTTTACTGATCTTTTTAGATTTTTGCCTTTTTTCCTTTCCTTTTTGCCTTTTTTCTTGCCTTATTGCCTTGAATGTTTCTCTTCTTACCTTGCCTTTTTTTGTTGCTTTTTGCCTTTAGGATTTGCCTTTTTACCGGTTTGCCTTCCTTTTTTGTCTTTTTACTGTATTACCTTGCCTTTTTGCCTTTTTCCCTTTATGCCTTGCATTTTACCTTTTTGCCTTGGCTTTTGACTTTTTGCCTCTTTGTCTTTTTTCCTTCCTTCCCTTTTTTATTTTTGCTTTTTTGTCTTTTTACCTTGCCTTTTCCCTTGTCTTTTGGCTTTTTGCCTTTTTTCCTTGTCTTTTTCCCTTTTGATCTTTTTTACCTTTTTGCTTTTTCCCTTGCCCTGCCTTGCTTTGCGTTTTTGCCTTTTTGCCTTGACCTGCTTTTTCACTTTTGCCTTTTACCTTGTCTTTTTGCCTTTTTCCCTTTTGTCTTGCCGTTTTGCCTTGACTTTTTGCCTTCTTGCCTTGCCTTTTTCGTTGCCTTTATGACTTGCCTTTTTGCCTTTTTACCGGTTTGCCTTCCCTTTTTCCTTTTTTCTTGCCTTTTTGCTTGCATTTTACCTTTTTGCCTTGACTTTCTGTCTCTTTGTCTTTTGCTTCGTTTTTGCCTTTTTGTCCTTTTGCCTTGCCTTTTTGCCTTGTCTTTATTCCTTTTTGCCTTTTTTCTTTTCGCCCTGCCTTTTTTTCCTTTTTGCCTTGCGCTTTTCCTTTTTTTTTTTTTTTTGCCCTTTTATGTTACCTTTTTGCCTTGATTTTTTCCGTTCTGTTTTTGGCTTTTTACGTCTTTTCCATCTTGACTTTGCCTTATCTCTTTTCCTTTTTGCATTTTTGCATTGCCTTTTTGCTTTCCCTTTTACCCTTTATTCCTTTCCTTGCATTGCCTTTTTGACTTGACCTTTTTAACTTTCTGCCTTTTTCCTTGCCTTGCCTTTAATTTTTGCCTTGCCTTGCCTTTTGAGTTTTTGCCTTGCCTTGTATTTTTACCTTTTTGCCTTGACTTGCCTTTGACATTTTGCCTTTTTCACGTTTTGCATTGTCTTTTTGCCTTGCCTTTTCCCCTTTTTGCCTTTTTCAGTTGTCTTTTGGTTTTTTGCCTTTTTTCCTTGCTTTTTTCCATTTCTACTTTTGCCTTGTCTCTTTTCCTTTTTGCCATTTTGCATTGCTTTGTTACCTTTTGCTTTGCCTTTTAGCCTTTTTGCCATTCCTTGTATTGCCTTTTTGCCTTTCTGCCTTTTTCCTTGCCATGCCTTGTGTTTTTTCCTTTTTACCTTGCCTTGCATTTTTGCCTTGACTTTCCTTTTGACCTTTTGACTTCTCTTTTTGCTTTATTCACGTTTTGCATTGACTTTTTGCCTTTAGGTCTTTATGCCTTGCATTTTTGCATTTGTGCCTTGCCTTGCCTTACCTTTTTGCCCTTTAGTCTTTTTGCCTTGGCTACCCTTGCCTATTTCCCTTTTTCCCTTTCCTTTCCTTGCCTTTTTCCTAGCCTTTTCCTGCCTTTACCTTTTTGTCTTCTCTTGGCTAGGCTTTTTGCCTATTTGCCTTGCCTTTTTGCCTTGCTTTGCCGATTTGCCTTTTTCCTTGCCTTTCCTTGCCTTCCATTTTTGTCTTTTTCCTTGCCTTGCCATATGTTTTTCCCTGGCCTTTTTGCCTCTTTCTCTTGCTTTGCTTTTTGCCTTGCCTTTTTCCCTTTTCTCCTTGCCTTTTTGCATTTTGCCTTTTTGCCTCGCCCTTTTGCTTTTCCTTGACTTGTCTTTTTGCCTTCATGCCTTGCCTTTTGGCCTTTTTACCTTATAGCTTGCCCTTTTGCCTTTTTACCTTATGGCCTTGCCTTTTCGTCTTGCCTTTTTGGCTTTTTTCCTTGCCTTTCTGCTGTTTAGCCTTTTTGCCTTGCCTTTTTCCTTTTTTGCCTTTTTACCTTGCTTTGCCTTGCATTTTTGCCTTCCCATTTCCCTTGCTTTTTAGCTTTTTGCCTTGTCTTTTTTGACTTTTTGCCTCTTTGCCTTTATCCCTTTTTGCCTTTTTCCTTATCTTATAGCCTTTTACCATTTTGCCTTGCCTTTTTGCCTTTTTTCCTTTTATCCTTGCCTTCTTGCCTTTTTTGTTTTGCCTTGCCTTTTTCCCTTTTACTTTTTTTTCTTTTTACCTTGCCTTGCCTTGCCTTTTTGCCTTGCCTTTCTCCCTTGTCTTTTTGGATTTTGGCCTTTTTTCCATTTTTACTTTTGCCTTGTCTTTTTTCCTCTTTGCATTGCCTTTTTGCCTTTTTGCTTTGCCTTTTAGCCTTTATTCCTTTCCTTGCATTGCCTTTTTTGCTATAGACTTTTTTACGTTTTTCCTTGCCTTGCCTTGGTTTGCTTTTTTGCCCCTTTGCCTTGCCTTGTGTTTTTGCCTTGACTTGCCTTTTGTCTTTCTTTTTGCCTTTTTCCCTTGTTATTTTGCCTTTTTCCATTTTTGCCTTTTCTTTTTGCCTTTTGTCTTGCCTTTTTGAGGCTTTGCCTTGCCTTTTTCCTCGCCTTATGACCTTTTTATCAGTTTTTCTTCCCTTTTTGGCTTTTTACCATATTGCCTTGCCTTTGTGTGTTTTTCCCTTTTTGCCTTGCCTTTCGACTTTTTGCCTCTTTTCCTTTTGCCTTTGCATGCTTTTGCCTTTTTGCCTTGCTTTTTCACAGTTTGCCTTCCCTTTTTCCCTTCCGTTTTAGCTTTTTGCCTTGTCTTCTGACTTTTTCCATTTTTTCTTTTTTCCTTTTGCCTTCTCTTTTTGCCTTTTTGTCCTTTTCCCTGCCCTTTTTGCCATTTTTCCTTGCCTGTATTCCTTTTTGTCCTGTCTTTTTGCTTAAGTTATTATTTTTTAATAATTTTTATTGTGCTTTAAGTGAAAGTTTACAAATCCAGTCATTCTGTCACATATAAGCTTATATACACCTTACTACATACTCCCATTTTCTCTCCCCTTAATGAGTCAGCCTGCTCCCTTCTTCCAGTCTCTCGTTTTGTGACAGTTTTGCCAGTTTCTGTCCCTCTCTACCCTCCCATATCCCCTCCAGAAAGGAGATGCCAATACAGTCTCAAGTGTCCACCTGATACAAGTATCTCAGTGTTCATCGGAATCTCTCTCCAGCCCATTGCCCAGTCCCTTCCACGTCTCATGAGTAGTCTTCGGGAATGATTCCTGTCCTGGGCCAACAGAAGTTTTGGGGACCATGACAGCCGGGATTCTTCTAGTCGTGGCCAGACCATTAAGTCTGGTCTTTTTATGAGAATTTGGGGTCTGCATCCCACTGTTTTGCTGCTCCCTCAGGAGTTCTCTCTTGTGTTCCCTGTCAGGGCAGTCATCGGTTGTGGCCGGGCACCATTTAGTTCTGGGCTCAGGATGATGTAAGTCTCTAGTTCATGTGGCCCTTTCTGTCTCTTGGGCTCATAGTTACCGTGTGACCTTGTTCTTCATTCTCCTTTGATCCAGATGGGTTGACACCAGTTGATACATCTTAGATGGCCGCTTGTTAGCATTTAAGCCCCCAGAAGCCACACTTCAAAGTGGGATGCAGAATGTTTTCATAATTGAAATGCCAATTGACTTAGAAGTCCCCTTATGCCATAGTCCCCAAACCCCCGCCCTTGCTCCACTGACCTTTGAAGCATTTTGTTTATTCTGGAAACTTCTTTGCTTTTGGTCAATTGAGCTGGCCTTCCCTGTACTGAGTATTGTCCTTCCCTTCACCTAATATAGTTCTTATCTACTAACTAATCACTAAATAACCGTCTTCCACCCTCCCTCCCTCCCCCCTTGTAACCACAAAAGAATGTGTTCTTCTCAGTTTATACTATTTCTCAAGAACTTATAATACTGGTCTTATACAATATTTGTCCTTTTGCATCTGATTATTTTCACTCAGCATAATGCCTTCCAGGTTCCTCCATGTTATGAAGTGTTTCATAAATTCGTCACTGTTCTTTATCGATGCGTAGTATTCCATTGTGTGAATACACCACAATTTATTTAACCATTCTTCTGTTGATGGACACCTTGGTTGCTTCCAGGTTTTTGCTATTCTAACGGTGCTGCAATAAACATGTGTGTGCATATATCTGTTCGTGTAAAGAATCTAGGATATATTCCGAGGAGTGGGATTTCTGGGTTGTACGGTAGTTCTATTTCTAACTTTTTAAGAAAACGCCAGATAGATTTCCAAAGTGGTTGTACCATTTCACATTCCCACCAGCAGTGTATAAGAGTTCCAATCTCTCCGCAGCCCCTCCAACATATTTATTATTTTGTGTTTTTTGGATTAATGCCAGCCTTGTTGGAGTGAGCTGGAATCTCATCGTAGTTTTAATTTGCATTTCTCTAATTTTTTTTTAATGGCTAATGATCGAGAGCATTTTCTCATGTATCTGTTAGCCTGAATATCTTCTTTAGTGAAGTGCGTGTTCATATCCTTTGCCCACTTTTTGATTGGGTTGTTTGTCTTTTGTGGTTGAGGTTTAACAGAATCATATAGATTTTAGAGATCAGGAGCTGATCGGAGATGTCATAGCTGAAAATTCTTTCCCAGTCTGTAGGTGGTCGTTTTCCTCTTTCGGTGAAGTCTTTAGATGAGCATAGGTGTTTGATTTTTAGGAGCTCCCAGTTATATGGTTTCTCTTCGTCATTTTTGGTAATGTTTTGTATTCTGTTTATTCCTTGTGTTAGGGCTCCTAACGTTGTCCCTATTTTTCTCTTCCATGATCTTTATCGTTTTAGTCTTTATGTTTAGGTCTTTGATCCACTTGTAGTTAGTTTCTGTGCATGGTGTGAGGTATGGGTCCTGTTTCATTTTTTTGCAAATGGATATCCCAGTTATGGCAGCACCATTTGTTAAAAAGATTATCTTTTCCCCAATGTACTGACACTGAGCCTTTGTGAAATATCAACTGATCATATGTGGATGGATTTCTATCTGGGTTCTCAATTCTGTTCCATTGGTCTATGTGCCTGTTGTACCAATTTCAGGCTGTTTTGACTACTGTGGCTGTACAATAGGTTCTAAAATCAGGTAGAGTGAGGCCTCCCACTTTCTTCTTCTTTTTCAGTAATGCTTTACTTATCCGGGAATTCTTTACCTTCCATATGAAGTTGGTGATTTGTTTCTCCATCACTTTAAAAAATGTCATTGGAATTTGGATCGGAAGTGCATTGTATGTATAGATGGCTTTTGGTAGAATAGACATTTTTACTATGTTAAGTCTTGCTATCCATGAGCAAGGTATGTTTTCCCGCTTAGGTAGGTCCCTTTTAGTTTCTTGCACTAGTACTTTGTAGTTTTCTTTGTATAGGTCTTTAACATCTTTGGTAAGATTTATTCCTAAGTATTTTATCTTCTTGGGGGCTACTGTGAATGGTATTGATTTGGTGATTTCCTCTTCGATGTTCTTTTTGTTGATGTAGAGGAATCCAAGTGATTTTTTGTATGTTTATCTTGTAACCTGAGACTCTGTCGAACTCTTCTATTAGTTTCAGTAGTTTTCCGGAGGATTCCTTAGGGTTTTCTGTGTATAAGATCATGTCATCTGCAAATAGATATAATTTTACTTCTTCCTTGCCAATCCGGATGCCCTTTATTTCTTGATCTAGCCTAATTGCTCTGGCTAGGACTTCTAGCACAATGTTGAATAAGAGTGGTGATAAAGGGCATCCTTGTCTAGTTCCCGTTCTCAAGGGAAATGCTTTCAGGCTCTCTCCATTTAGAATGATGTTGGCTGTTGGCTTTGTATAGATGCCGTTTATTATGTTGAGGAATTTTCCTTCCGTTCCTATTTTGCTGAGAGTTTTTATCATGAATGGGTGTTGGACTTTGTCAAATGCTTTTTCTGCATCAGTTAATGAGATCATGTGGTTTTGTCCTTTGTTTTATTTATATGGTGGATTGCATTAATGGTTTTTCTAATATTAAACAAAACTTGCATAAAAAAATAATAAATCCCACTTGGTAGTGGTGGATTATTTTTTTGATATGTTGTTGAATTCTATTGGGTAGAATGTCGCTGATAATTTTTGCATGTATGTTCATGAGGGATTCTGTAATTTTCGTTTTTTGTGGTGTCTTTACCTGGTTTTGGTATCAGGTATATGGTGGCTTCATAGAATGAGTTAGGTAGTATTCTATCATCTTCTATGCTTTGAAATACCTTTAGTAGTAGTGGTGTTATCTCTGAAGGTTTGGTAGAACTCTGCAGTGAAGCCATCCGGGCTAGGGATTTTTTTATTGGGAGTTTTTTGATTACCTTATGAATCTCTTTTTTTGTTATGGGTATTTAGTTGTTCTGCTTCTGATTGTGTTAGTTTAGGTAGGTAGTGTTTTTCTAGGAATTCATCCATTTCTTCTAGGTTTGCAAATTTGTTAGAGTACAATTTTTCATAATAATCTGATATGATTCTTTTAATTTCACTTGGGTCTGTTGTGATATGGCCCATCTCGTCTCTCATTTGGGTTATTTGTTTCCTTTCCTGTATTTCTTTAGTCAGTCTAGCCAATGGTTTATCAATTTTGTTAATTTTTTCAAAGAACCAACTTTTGACATTGTTAATTCTTTCAATTGTTTTTCTGTTCTCTATTTCATTTAGTTCAGCTCTAATTTTTATTGTGTGTTTTCTTCTGGTGCCTGATGGATTCTTTTGTTCCTCGCTTTCTATTTGTTCAAGTTGTAGGGACAGTTCTCTGATTTTGGCTCTTCTTTTTGTATGTGTGCATTTATCGATATAAATTGACCTCTGAGCACTGCTTTTGCTGTGTCCCAGAGGGTCTAATAGGAAGTATTTTCATTCTCATTGGATTCTTTGAATTTCTTTATTCCTTCCTTAATGAATGTCTTCTATAATCCAGTCTTTTTTGAGCAGGGTATTGTTCAGTTTCCAAGTATTTGATTTCTTTTCCCTGATTTTTTCTCTTATCGATTTCCGCTTTTATAGCTTTGTGGTCTGAGAAGATGCTTTGTAATATTTTGATGTTTTGGATTCTGCAAAGGTTTGTTTTATGACCTAATATGTGATCTATTCTAGAGAATGTTCCATGTGCACTAGGAAAAAATGTATATTTTGCAGCTGTTGGGTGGAGTGTTCTGTATAGGTCTATGAGGTAAAGTTGGTTGATTGTAGCAATTAGGTCTCCCGTGTCTCTGTTGAGCTTCTTACTGGATGTCCTGTCCTTCACTGAAAGTGGTGTGTTGAAGTCTCCAACTATAATTGTGGAGGTGTCTTTCTCACTTTTCAGTCCTGTTAAAGTTTGTTTTATGTATCTTGCAGCCCTGTCATTCGGTGCATAAATATTTAATATGGTTATATCTTCCTGATCAATTGTCCCTTTAATCATTATGTAGTGTCCTCTTTTAGCCTTTGTGGTGGATTTAACTTTGAAGTCTATTTTGTCAGAAATTAATTTTGCTACTTCTCTTTTTTGATTGTTGTTTGCTTGATATATTTTTTCCTTCCTTTGAGTTTTAGTTTGTGTGTGTCTCTAAGTTGTGTCTCTTGTAGGCAGCATATAGACGGATCGTGTTTCTTTATCCAGTCTGAGACTCTCTGTCTCTTTATTGGTGCATTTAGTCCATTTACATTCAGTGTATTTATAGATAAGAATGTGTTTAGTGCTGTCATTTGATGACTTTTTTGTGTGTTGTTGACAATTTCATTTTTCCACTTACTTTTATGTGTTGAGAGGTTTTTCTTTGTAAATTGTGTTCCTCATTTTCATAGTAGTCGAATTTATGTTAGCTGAGTTGTTATGTTTTTCTTAGTTTTTATTTTGAGTTATGGAATTGTTAGACCTCTTTGTGGTTACCTTAATATTTACCCCTATTTTTCTAAGTAAAAACCTAACTCGTATCGTCCTACATCGCCTTGTTTTCCTCTCTATATGGCAGTTCTGTGCCTCCTGTATTTAGTCCCTCTTTTTGATTATTGTGATCTTTTACATAATGACTTCAATGATTCCCTGTTTTGAGCATTTTTTTCTTTTTAAAATGAATCTTAATTTGTTTTTGTGATTTCCTTATTTGAGTTGATATCAGGATATTCTGTTCTGAGTCTTTGTGTTGTGTTGTTATCTGATGTTATTCATTTTCTGACCAATTTCCTTTATTTTTTGGTTTGGTTTTTGCAACTTCTGTAAGCTTGTGTTTATCTGTAAATGTTTTAGTTTCACCTTCATATTTTAGAGAGAGTTTTCCTGGATAGATGATCCTTGGCTGGCAGTTTTTCTCCTTCAGTGCTCTATATACGTCATCCCATTGCCTTCTTGACTGCATAGTTTCTGCTGAGTAGTCTGAACTTATTCTTATTGATTCTCCTTTGTAGGAAACCTTTCTTTTATCCCTGGCTGCTTTTTAAAATTTTCTCTTTATCTTTGGTTTTGGCAAGTTTGATGATAATATGTCTTGGTGTTTTTCTTTTTGGATCAATCTTAAATGGGGTTCGATGAGCATCTTGGATAGATATCCTTTTGTCTTTCATGATGTCAGGGAAGTTTTCTGCCAACAGATCTTCAACTATTCTCTCTGTATTTTCTGTTTTTTCCTTGCCTTTTTCCTTTTTGCCTTTTTACCTTCCCTTTTGACCTGTTTGCCTTGCTTTTTAACTTTTGGAATTGTCTTTTTGACTTTTTGTCTCTTTGCCTTTTTCCTTATCTCATGGCCTTTTACCCTTTTGCCTTGCCTTTTTTCTTTTTGTCTTGCCTTTTGCCTTTTTGCTTTTTTGCCTTTTTACCTTGCCTTGCCTTTTTGCCGTGAGTTTTTCCCTTGTCTTTTTGGATTTTTGCCTATTTTCCTTGCCTTTTTTCCATTTTTGCTTTTGCCTTATCTTTTTTTCTTTTTGTAGTGCCTTTTTGCCTTTTTGCTTTGCCTTTTAGCCTTTATTCCTTTCCTTGCATTGCTTTTTTGCCTTTTTACTTTTTTACCTTTTTCCTTGCCTTGCTTTGCGTTTTTCCCTTTTTGACTTACCTTTTGATTTTTTGGCTTTTTGCTTTGTCTTTTTCATTTTTGCCTTTTGTCTTGCCTTCATTTTTGCCTTTTGTCTTGTCTTTTTCACTTTTTACCTTCCTTTTTTGCTGCCTCTTTGCCTTTATGACTTGCCTTTTTACTGTATTGCCTTGCCTTTTTGCATTTTTCCCCTGTTTTTTACCTTTTTGTCTTGCCTTTTGAGTTTTTGCTTCTTTGCCTTTCTTCCTTTTGCGTCATGTTTTTGCCTTTTTTCTTTTGCCTTACCTTTTTGTTTTTTTTCTTTTTGCCTTGCCTTTTTCAATTTTTGCCTTGCCTTTTTGCATTCCGTTTTAGCTTTTTGCCTTGTCTTTTTTACTTTTTTCCTCTTTGCCTTTTTTCCTTTTTGCCTCTTGCCTTATCTTTTTGCCTTTTTGCCCATTTGCCTTGCCTTTTTTGCCTTTTTTCCTTTCCTTTATTTTTTGCCTTACCTTTTTGCCTTTTTTCTTTTTCCCTTGCCTTTTTTCCTTTTTGCTTTTTTGCATTGTCTTTTTCCCTGTTCTTTTTGACTTTGGTCTTGCCTTTTTGCCTTGCCTTTTGCCTTCATGTCTTGCCTTTTTGCCTTTTTGCCAGTTTGCCTTACCTTTTTGCCTGGCCTTGCCTTTTAGTCTTTTTGCCTTGCCTTGTTTTTTTTTCCTTTTTGCTTTGCCTTTTTGCCTTGCCTTTTTCCCTTTTTCCTTGTCTTTTTGACTCTTTCCTGTTTTGCCTGGCCTTTGCTTACCTTTTTGCTTTTTTGCCTTGCCTTTTTGCCTTTTTCTTTTTGACTTACGTTTTTGCCTTTTTGACTTTCTTTTTGCTTTTTTGCCTGCCTTTTTGCCTTTCCTTGCTTGCCTTTTTGACTTCCCTTTCCTTTTTGCCTTGCCTTGTCTTTTTGCCTTTTGTCCTTTCCCTTTTTACCTTTCCCTTTTTGCATTGCCTTGTCTTGCCTTTTGCTTTGCTTTGCCTTTTTGCTTTTTTCTTGCCTTGCCTTGTCTTGCGTTTTTCACTTCTTGCCTTTCCCTGTTTGTGTTTTTGCCCTTTTCCCTTCTTGTGTTGCCTTTTTCCATTTTGATTTTTTGCCTTCCCCTTTTGCTTTTCCTTTCCTTGCCTTACCTTTTCCCTCTATGCCTTTTTGCCTTGCCTTTTGTCCTTCCATTTTTACCTCTTTGCCTTGCCTTTTTACCTTGCCTTTTTTTCCTTTTCCCTTGCCTTTTTCGTTTTTTGCTTTGCCTTGGCTTCCCTTTTTACTTTTTGGCCTTGCCTTTTTCTTTTTGTCTTACGTTTTTGCCTTTTTGCCTGCCTTTTTGCCTTGCCTTTTTCCCTATCCTTGCTTGCCTTTTTGACTTCCATTTCCTTTTTGCCTTTTTGCCTAGCCTTGCCTTGCCTTTTTGCCTTGCCCTTTTTGCCTTGCCCTTTTTGCATTGCCTTGCCTTGCCTTTTGCCTTGCTTTGCCTTTTTGACTTTTTCCTTGCCTTGCCTTTTCTTCCGTTTTTCCCTTTTAGCCTTTCCTTGGTTGTGTTCTTGCCTTTTTCCCTTGCCTTTTTCCGTTCTTTCATTGCCTTTTTCCACTTTGAGTTTTTGCCTTTCCTTTTTGCTTTTCCTTTCCTTGCCTTACCTTTTCCCTGTATGCCTTTTTGCCTTGCCTTTTGTCCTTCCATTTTTGCCTTTTTGCCTTGCCTTTTTTCCTTTTCCCTTGCCTTTTTCGTTTTTTGCCTTCCCTTTGCTTCCCTTTTTGCATTTTGGCCTTGCCTTTTTGCCTTTTTTTTCTTACGTTTTTGCCTTTCCTTTTTGCTTTTTTGCCTGCCCTTTTGACTTTCCTTGCTTGCCTTTTTGACTTCCCTTTCCTTTTTGCCTTTTTTCCTTTCCTTGCCTTTTTGTCTTTTTTCCTTTCCTTTCCTCACCTTGCCTTTTTGTGTACCCTTGCCTTGCCTTTTTGCCTTCCTTTGGCTTTTTGCATTTTTGTCTTTTTGCGTTTTTCTCTTTTTCCTTGCCTTGCTTTCTTTTGCGTTTTTTCCTTTTTGCCTTGCCTGGCCTTGCTTTTTTGCCTTGCCTTTTTCCCTTTTGCGTTGGCTTTTTCAATTTTGCGTTTTTGCCTTACCTTTTTTCTTTTCCTTGCTTTTCATTTTTGCGTTCATGCCTGGCTTTTTGCCTTTTTACCTTATTGTCTTGCCTTTTTGCCTTGCTTTTTTTGCCTTCATGTCTTGCCTTTTTTGGCCTTTTGCCAGCTTGCGCTGCTTTTTTGCTTTTTGCTTTTTTCCGTTTTTGCCTTGCCTTTGTGTGTTTTTGCTCTTTGGCCTTTTTACCTTGCCTGCGGTTTTCCCTAGCATATTTCTCTCTTTGCCTTTTTGCCTTCCCTTTTTTCCTTTTTGCTATTTTAACTTGCATTTCTGGCTTTTTGCCATTTTGCCTTACCTATTTAACTTTTTACCAGTTTGCCTTGCCTTTTTGCGTTTTTGCCTTTTTACTTTGCCTTGACTTGCGTTTTTAACTTTTTGCCTTGACTTGCCTTTTTGCCTTGCCTTTTTCCCCTTTTCCCTTGCCTTTTTGCTTTTCCTTGCCTTATCTTTTTGCCTTTTTGTCCTTTTACTTGTCTTTTTCCCTTGGCCTTTTGCATTCCCTTTTTCCCTGTTTTGTGTTCCGTTTTAGCTTTTTCCTTGCCTTTTTGACTTGTTCCCTCTTTGCCTTTTTCCCCTGTCTTTTTGCCTTTTTTCCTTGCCTTTTTTCCATTTTAAATTTTGCCTTATCTCTTTTCCTTTTTGCATCCTTGCATTGCCTTTTGACTTTGTGCTTTGCTTTTTAGCCTTTATTCCTTTCCTTTCATTGCTTTTTCACGCTTTCCTTTTATGCCTTTCTCCTTGCCTTGCGTTGCTTTACATTTTTGCCTTTTTGTCTTGCCTTGTGGTTTTACATTTTTGTCTTGACTTGCCTTTTCACTTTTTACCATTTTCCTTTTTCTCTTGTCTTTTTGCCTTCTTCCTTTACTTTTTGCTTTTTTTCTTGCCTTTCTGCCTTCACTTTTTCACTTTTTACCTTGACTTTTCCTTTGGATTTTTGCCTTTATGAGTTGTCTTTTTAGCTCGAGCTGAAACGAGGCAAATCGAGCCGAATCAAACCAATTTGAACAGAATGTAGCCCATCGGAGCAGACATGAGCCTAGTCGGATCGAATCGTGTCTAACAGTGTTGAAATGCGACGAATCAAATTGAATAGAGTAGGGTAGGTTAGGGTAGAATAGAAGAGAATAGGACAGAACAGAATAGAAAGAACGCAACAGAATAGGGTAAGAAGAGTAGAGCAGAGTGGAATAGAGAAGTGTAGAGTAGAATAGAGTCAGATAGAGCCGAATCAAGCCAAATCAATCCAAAGGAACAGGAAATAAGACAAATCGCGTCAAAGAGAATCGAACCGATTAGAGTTTGTTAGGGTAGGGTAGAGAGGAATAGAGTAGGATAGTGTAGAATAGAGTGGAATTGTTTGGAATGGAGTCAAATGGAGTGGAATAGATACGAACAGAGTAGAAAAGAGTCAAATAGAGCCAAATACAGCGCAATAGGGCTGAATAAGCCCGAATCGAGCCAAAGTGAGTTGAATCGAGCCTAATTGAGCTGAATCAACCTGAATGGAGACGAATCCAGCCGAATCCAGCCGAATCAAGCAGAATCCACACGATTCGAGCCAAATGGAGCCAAAAGGACCTGAATGGAGCAAGGCAAGGCAAGGCAAGGATCAAACAGGACCCAGTCAGACCAAGCTGGATATGACCAGATCAAGCCGGGCATAACCAGATCAAACCAGATCTAACTAGACCCAACCAGATCAATCTGAATCCAACTGGGCCTAACTGCATCCAAGTAGATCCAATCGAATCCAGCTGGATATAAGCAGATCAAGTCAAATATAACCAGATCCAGCCAGACATTACAGGATCCAGTCAGATCCGAAAGGATTCAACTAACTGGATACACCCGGATCCCACCAGTCCCAACCGGTTCCAACTTTATCCATCATATTCCAATAGTTCCCGTCTGATTCCAACCGGATCCAACTGATTGGAACCGGATCCGTCCGGTTCCAACCGGTTCCATCTTGGTCCAGCCGGATCCATCAGGTTTCAACTGGTTCCAGCTGGATCCAACTGGTTCCAGCCGTTTCTAACTGGATCCATCCGGTTCCAACCAGTTCCTTCCGGAACTATCCGGTTCCAATGGGTCCCATCCGGATCGATGCGGTTACAAAGGTTTCCAACCGGATCCATCTGCTTCCAATCGTATCCATCCAGCTCCAAACGTATCCATCCGTCTCCAAACAGTTCCAAACTGATCCATTAGGTTCCAATTGATTCCATCCGGTTCCAACTGGATCCATCCCATTCCATCCGGTTCCAACTGGATCCATCCCATTCCATCCAGTTCCAACCGGTTGCTATTGGTTCCATCTGGATCCAACCTGATCCCTCCTATTCCAAGCGAATCCAACCGGTTCCATCCAATTCCAACCGGATTGAATCAGCTCGAATGAATCTCATTTAATGCCATTCAATCCCAACAAATTCCACCAAATCACATCGAATCCCATCAAATTCCATCAACTTGCTTTGATTCCCGTCACATCCCATCGAATCGCGTTGAAACCCGTCAAATCATGACGAATCTCTTCAAACCCGGTTGAACCCTGTCGATTCTTGTCGAATCCTGTTGAATCGTGTCAAATCGTATTGCGTTCCATCAAAACACGTCGAAATGCTTCGAATCCTGTCAAATTGTATCAATGGCATCGAATCGTTTAAAGTCGCGTCCAAACCCATTAAATTCCATTGAATCGCATCAAATGGCTTCGATTGGCATCTGATCAGGTCGATTCCTGTCACATCCCGTCGCATCTCATCAAATCTTGTTGAATCGTGTCAATTTGTGTTATGTTGTACTGATCATGCTGCTTTAAACAGGGCCTAACTGTATCCAAGCGGATCCAATCGAATCCAGGTGGATAAAAGCAGACCAGCCGAAAAGAACCGGATCCAGCCGGACATAAAAGGATCCAGTCAGATCTGAATGGATTCAACCAATTTTAACCAGATGCACCCGGATCCAACCAGTCCCAACCGGTTCCAACCGGATCCATCCAGTTCCATACATTCCCATCTGGTTCCAACCGTGTCCAACAGATTGAAACCGGATCCGTCCGGATCCAACTGGTTCCATGTGGACCAAGCCGGATCCATCAGGTTTCAAATGCTTCCAGCTGGATCCAACAGGCTCTGGCCGATTCCAACTGGATCCATCCGGTTCCAACCAGTTCCTTACAGAACTACCCGATCCCAACTGGTTCCATCCGGATCTCTCTGGTTCCAACCGGTTCCATCCGGATCCATCCGGATCCAGCCTGTTTCAACCGGTTCCGCCCGGATCCAGCAGGATCCAGCCGGTTTCAACCAGTTCCACCCGGATCCAACTGGTTCCAGCCGGTTTCAACTGGATCCATCCGGTTCCGACCGGTTCCATCCGGATCCAGCCGGATCCAGCCGGTTTCAACCGGTTCCAACCGGTTCCAACCGGATCCAACCGGTTCCAGCTTGTTTCAACTGGATCCATCCGGTTCCAACCGGTTCCTCACGGAATTATCCGGGTCCGACCGGTTCCATCAGGATCCAGCCGGATCCAGCCAGTTTCAACCGGTTCCACCTGGATCCAACCAGTTCCAGCCAGTTTCAACTGGATCCATCCGGTTCCAACCGGTTCCTTCCGGAATTATCCGGTTCCATCCGGATCCAGCAGGATCCAGCCGGTTTCAATCAGTTCCACCCGGATCCAACCGGTTCCAGCCGGTTTCACATAGATCCATCCGGTTCCAACCGGTTCCTTCTGGAATTATCCGGTTCCAACCGGTTCCATCCGGACCCAGCCGGATCCAGCCGGTCTCAAACGGTTCCACCCGGATCCAACCGGTTCCAGCCGGTTTCAACTGGATCCATCCGGTTCCGACCGGTTCCATCCGGATCCAGCCGGATCCAACCGGTTCCAACCGGTTCCACCCGGATCCAACCGGTTCCAGCTTGTTTCAACTGGATCCATCCGATTCCAACCGGTTCCTCACGGAATTATCCGGTTCCGACCGGTTCCATCCGGATCCAGCCGGATCCAGCCGGTTTCAACCGGTTCTACCCGGATCCAACCGGTTCCAGCCGGTTTCAACTGGATCCAACCGGTTCCAGCCGGTTTCAACTGGATCCAGCCGGTTCCAACCGGTTCCAACCGGTTCCATCCGGATCCAGCCGGATCCAGCCGGTTTCAATCGGTTACACCCAGATCCAACCGCTTCCATCCGGTTCCACCCGGTTCCTTCCAGAATTATCCGGTTCCAACCGGTTCCATCCAGATCCAGCCAGTTTCAACCGGTTCCACCCGGATCCAACCGGTTCCAGCCGGTTTCAACTGGATCCATCCGGTTCCAACCGGTTTCTTCCGGAATTATCCGGTTTCAACCAGTTCCATCCGGATCCAGCCAGATCCAGCCGGTTTCAACCAGTTCCACCCGGATCCAACCGGTTCCAGCCGGTTCCAACCGGTTCCTTCTGGAATTATCCGGTTCCAACCGGTTCCAGCCGGATCCAGCCAGTTTCAACCGGTTCCGCCCGGGTCCAACCGGTTCCAGCCGGTTTCAACTGGATCCATCCGGTTCCGACTGGTTCCTTCCGGAATTATCCGGTTCCAACTGGTTCCATCCGGATCCAGCCAGATCCAGCCGGTTTCAACCAGTTCCACCCGGATCCAACCGGTTCCAGCCGGTTCCAACCAATTCCTTCTGGAATTATCCGGATCCAACCGGTTCCAGCCGGATCCAGCCGGTTTCAACCGGTTCCGCCCGGGTCCAACCGGTTCCAGCCGGTTTCATCTAGTTCCATCCGGTTCCAACCGGGTCCTTCCGGAATTATCCGGTTCCATCCGGATCCAGCCGGATCGAGTCGGTTTCATCTGGTTCTACCCGGACCCAACCGGTTCCAGCCGATTTCAACTGGATCCATCTGGTTCCAACCGGTTCCTTCCAGAATTACCCGGTTCCATCCGGATCCAGCCGGTTTCAACCGGTTCCACCAGGATCCAACCGGTTCCAGCCCTTCCAACTGGTTCCTTCCGGAATTATCTGGTTCCAACCTGTTCCATCCGGATCCAGCTGCATCCAGCCGGTTTGAAACGGCTCCACCCGGATCCAACCGGTTCCAGCCGGTTCCAACTGGTTCCTTCCGGAATTATCCGGTTCCAACCGGTTGCATCCGGATCCAGCCTGATCCAACTGGTTTCAACCGGTTCAACCCGGATCCAACCCGTCCCAGCTGGTTTGCACTGGATGCATCTGGTTCCAACCGGTTCCTTCCGGAATTATCTGGTTCCAAACGGTTCCATCCGGATCCAGCTGGTTTCAACCATCCGGATCCAGGCGGTTTCAACCGGTTCCACCTGGATCCAACCAGTTCAAGCCGGTTTCAACTAGATCCATCCGGTTCCAACTGGATCCATCCGGTTCCAACCGGTCTCTCCCGGAACTATCCGGTTTCAACTGGATCTATCCGGTTCCAACCGTTTCCTTCTGGAACTATTCGGTTCCAACCGGTTCCATCCGGATCGATCTGGTCCCAACCGGTTCCATCCAGATCAATCAGCTTCCAAACGGATCCATCCGGTTCCACACTCATCAATCAGGTTTCAACTGGTTCCAGCTGGATCCAGCCGGGTCTAACTGGATCCATCTGGTTCCATCCTGTTCCAAAGGGTTCCTTCCAGAACTATCCGGTTGAACCCGTTCCATCCGGATCCATCCGCATGCACCAACAGGCCCGAGTAGCGGAGCCCCGCACGCACAATCAGGCCTGAGTAGCAGAGCTCCGCATGCTAGAACAGGACCGAATATCGGAGCTCCGTAAGCACAAAAGGCTGGAATAGAGCAGCCCCGCACGCAACAGGAGACCCCAAAGGAGACTCCCAGAGGCTAGATTAAGTCCGAAAGGAGAGTTTTGCAGGTCAGAATTGTCCCGAACGGAGAGACCTGCAGGCAAGAATAGGCCGGAACGGAGAGTCCCGCAGGCAAGAATAGGCCCGAACGGAGAGTTGGGCAGGCGAGAATAGGCCCAAAGGAAAGTCCCGCAGGCGAGAGAATATGCCCAAATTGAGAATACCGCAGGCCAGCATACGCCTGAACGGAGATTCCCGTAGGCAAGCATAGGCCCAAACAGAGTCCCGCAGGCCAGAACAGGCCCGAACGGGGAGTCCTGCAGGCCACAATAGGCCGGAACAGAGATTCCTGCAGGCAGGCATAGGCCCAAACAGAGTCCCGCAGGCCAGAATAGGCCCGAACGGAGTCCCGCAGGCCAGGGTATGCCCGAACGGAGATTCCCGGAGCAAGGATAGGCCCGAACAGAGTCCCGCAGGCAAGAATAGGCCCGAGTAGAGCAGCCATGCAGGCAAGATGAGGCACGAACAGAGTCCCGCTGGCAAGAGTAGCCCTGAATGGAGAACCCACAGGCAAGAATAGGCTCAAACGGAGAGTCCCGCAGACAAGAATAGGCCCGAACAGAATCCCAGAGGCAAGAATTGAGGAGCCCCGTAGTCAAGAGTAGGCCCGACTAAAGGCCCGCTCCAGAGAATAGGCCCGAACAGAGAGTCCCGTAGGCGAAAAAGGCCTGAACAGAGAGCCCCGCAGGCAGGCATGGGCCCGAACAGAGTCCCACAGGCCAGAATAGTCCCGAACAGAGATTCCCGGAGCAAGAATAGCCCCGAACAGAATTCCGCAGGCCAGCATACGCCTGAACGGAGATTGCCGAAGGGAAGCCTAGGCCCGAACGAAGAGTCCCGCAGGCCAGAATGGGCCCGAACGGGCCCGAACGGAGATTGTCGGAGGCAAGAATAGGCCCCAATAGAGTCCCACAGGCAAAAATAGGCCCGAGTAGAGGAGCCGTGCGGGCAAGAAGAGGCCCGAACAGAGTCCCACGGGCAAGGATACGCCCAAACGGAGAGTCCCGCAGGCAAGAATGGGCCCGAACGGAGAGACCCGCAGGCCAGCATACGCCTGAACGGAGATTCCCGCAGGCAAGCATAGGCCCAAACAGAGTCCTGCAGGCCAGAATAGGCCAGAACAGAGATTCCTGCAGGCAAGCATAGGCCCGAACAGAGTCCCGCAAGCCAGGGTACGCCCGAACGGAGATTCCCGGAGCAAGAATAGGCCCGAAAAGAGTCCCGCAGGCCAGAATAGGCCCGAACGGAGAGTCCCGCAGGCCAGAGTAGGGCGGAACAGAGATTCCTGCAGGCAAGCATAGGCCCGAACAGAGTCCCGCAGGCCCGAACAGGCCAGAACGGAGATTCCCGGAGGCAAGAATAGGCAAGAATAGAGGAGCCCCGGAGGCAAGAATAGGCCCGAGTAAAGTCCCGCTCCAGAGAATAGGCCCGAACGGAGAGTCCCGCAGGCCAGAATGGCCCGAACGGAGAGTCCCGCAGGCCAACATAGGCCCGAACGGTCATTCCCGCAGGCAAGCATAGGCCCGAACAGAGTCCAGCAGGCCAGCATAGGCCCGAACGGAGATTCCCGGACCAAGAATAGACCCGAACGGTGTCCCGAAGGCAAAATGAGGCCCGAGTAGTGGAGCCGTGCAGGCAAGAAGACGCCCGAACACTGTCCGGCAAGCAAGAATAAGCCCGAACGCAGAATCCTGCAGGCAAGAACGGGCCTGAACAGAGTCCCACTGGCAAGAAGAAGCACGAATAGAAGAGGCCCCTAGGCAAGAATAGGCCCGAGTAGAGTCCCGCTCCCAAGATTAGGCCCGAACGGAGAGTCCCGCAGGCCAGAAACGACCGAACGGAGGGTCCCGCGGGCGAGAATAGGCCCGAAGAGATGTCCTGCAGGCGAGAATACGCCCAAACTGAGAATCCCACAGGTCAGCATAACCCTGAAAGGAGATTCCCGCAGGCAAGCATAGGCCCGAACAGAGTCCCACAAGCCAGAATAGGACCGAACGGAGTTTTCCAGGGGCAACAATAGGCCTGGACAGAGTCCCGCAGGCAAAAAGAGGCCCGAGTAGAGGGGCTGTGCAGGCAAGAAGAGGCCCGAACAGAGTCCTGCAGGCAAGAATAGGCCCAAACGAAGAGCCTCGCTGGCAAGAAGAGACCAGAACAGAGTCCCGAAGGCCAGAAAGGCCCGAACGGAGAGTTCCCCAGGTGAGACTAGGCCCGAACGGAGAGTCCCGCAGGCCAGAATAGGCCCGAATAGAGGAGCCCTTAGGCAAAAATAGGCCCGAATAGAGACCCGCTCACAAGAATAGGCCCGAACGGAGAGTCCCGCAGGCCAGAAAAGCTCGAACAGAGGGTCTCGA